>NC_091822.1:142396123-142696123 GCF_038994185.2 Dermacentor albipictus | reverse complement strand
ATTTAACGTACTAGTTTCCGCTGGTTTCCTGCACATTTGGGGGTGTTGGACGGAGCTCGGAGAAACCTCAATGAGGTGGCAAATGAAGCAGCACGAGGACTTTCTAGCCGTGCTCTTCAAGACCGAGCAACTTACATTTCACCCGGAGAACACAGGGATCGATTATTAACATATAATGAAATCACGAAGCATTATTATTTAAGCAGAAGGGAATACCGATTGCCACACGGTAAGCTTTGCAGAGCCCAAGCGGTCACATTGCGTTTGCTACAGACAAGAACATACCCAAGTCCAGATTTTATTAACAGGATCTATCCGGAGAGGGAAACTCAAATCAACTGTAATAAGTGCAATGGCATCATTACTCTTGACCACATGCTTTGGCAGTGCCCCGCGGCCTTCACAGACTGTGACAAGGAACAAGAATGGTGGCGGCAAATGCTAGTCAGCGAATCACTCTCTGACTAATTACGGGCAGTCCAGAAGGCCCGTGATGTGGCTGAAGGGCTCGGCCTGACAGTCCCAATGTGGGGGCGGCCCGCATCAACCTAGGGTTGACCTTCAGGACCCAATAAAGTTCTTACCTTACCTTACCTTACTAGTTCTGTGGAAACCCACAAGATAAGGAGGAGTAATTAATAAGGGGGGAAATCAGACATCCACCCATTCGTAGCTATTGCTACAAAGGAAACCCATATGAGTTCCTCAAAAGAAATTTTATTTTGCCCCCCCCCCCCCCAAGGGACCGGTACGGGTTTCCTTTGTAGCAGTTGCTGCGAACGGGTGGATGTCTGATTTTCCCCTTATCAATTACTTCTCATTTGCCCTGCCATCTGCTAGCCATCTGGTTAGCTCAAATGGTAGAGCGGCTGGAAAAGCGGTAGTCCCAGGTTCGATTCCCGGACCAGGATTCGTTCTGCGATCTTCTAGCCGCCTGATTAGTACAGATGCTATAGCAGCTGTGCCGGAAAGGCGGTGGTCCCGGGTTCAAGTCCCAAACCAAGACGAATTTTTCTTCAACTGCAAGGCTTTTCTTTCAAGGAACCTGTACGTGTTCCCTTTGTAGCAATTGCTATGAACGGGATGATGTCTGATTTTCCTCCTATTAATCTAAATAATTTAGTTGAACAGAAATAAGTGCAGTTGCCCCCACTTATAGCATCACCAGTTTTAAACGTTTACGATACTCGGATGTAACAGTGAGACTGCCGCGAAATCCAGTAAAATAAATGAAAACGTAAGCCACTGCGCCCGCCTGCATGCTCCACACCTTTGCCATACCCGCCTTCCTCTGTCGCATCGCCCTCCACATCACTGACCGGCCTCGTGCACCACTCTCCTCTTTCCCTTCCACCTCACTGATACACAAGTCGACTGCGCCGCTGTCGAAGGAATGGAAGAGAGATGGGAGAGAGCCGCCCAAGGCTGGTGGTGCGTATGGCAATGTGAGAAAGGTGTACCATGCAAGGTGCGCGACACAAAGGTGGGTGCCACGAAGGTGTGTGGCACTCACGTGGGTGTGGCGAGTCACTCTTCGTTTTTTCCCCAAGGTTCTTGCTTTCCTTTTTCTGGCACACACACCCAATAGCTATATTTAATTGTTATAAGTGATAATGCGATATGGGAGCACTGTACTAAGAGTTTCATTTCACCATAGAACCCAAAACTTTATGGTGCATCGGCTGCTCTTTCTTTCTTTTTTCTATGCCTGCTTTGGTGTTCATTAGCCAGCCTTTCAAGGCAAACAGTTATGACAATTTGGTGTTGTTGGAATGCCATGTGCAAGGGGATATCTGTAGTGCTGGTACATCAGGAAGACAAGAAAGAGGAACAGAGACAGAGCGAGACAAAAATGCAGCCTATTTTTCCATTCAACATGTGTTCATCCACCCTGTCTTTTAATTTTGCACATTTACAATACTCTCAAAATGTGCCAATGCATGCCAAACTCTCTTTATCCGTATGTGACGTCATTTTAAAGTTTTGCACATTCTGGCAGGGATGGGCTAACAAAAGCCAGTGGAGCTTGTATTCAATTTCGTTTGGAACCAGTGGCATCCCTGTTTCATCACCATGCAGGGTGTCTGCTGACCGCACGCAACTGTCCATGGACTATGTGGGTCCCTTGCTAGAGTCGCTGACCAAGCCGCTGATCGACAAAGGTGTGGATGGCGTGCCAAGCGTTGTGCACCGCATGCATCACTACTACCTGCAGCGAGCCGACCTGGACAACCTTTGTGACCTGGCTTTGTGGCCTGGCATGAAGGACCCGATGGGACACATAGACTCTAAGGTATGGCCATAAAGAAGCTGCCTGTGCGCCTGCAAATGTATGGCGAAATTTTATATCCTCTAAATAAATTGTCTTAACTAAAGGGAAGAATTGTTTGAGCTGTATTAGTAAATGACCCTTCTGCAACACCGCAACAGCCTCTCATACTGCATGAAGAGGCTTGGTATGCCGGAGAAGGTGCGAAAGTGAGAGATAGTTGGCAACGCTGCCTTCAAGTTCCCGCACTAGCTTACCGGGATGTCGCGGATTTTGACGGCATTTGCTAAGGCCTAGATGAGTTTTTGTTGGCGCAGATGGTTTACATTTTATTATAAAAGAATGAAGGGCTGAATTTAGCAAGTTTTGAGGAGGAGGATGCAACCTTATTATTGCAGAAATCGTTGCGCGGTTTATTCTTGGGTGGTTCCCTCTGACAGGGCTCCATTGGCGATCGCGGCTCGCCGGTCCTGGTCGAGGATCTTTAATGAACCACAGTGACCCAAATATGAAAACAAAATCCGTGACGTCAGATTGACTGTACCGGCACTGGAGCTTTGGCACAAAATTCGAAAGATGCAACTTTGACCCCTCCCCCCTTCTTCTTTAAATATTGCACACAATAGTGCGAAATTAGCGACAATAAAGTTCTGGAAGAACTATTTGTCAGTCTAAATCAATTTGATGTTTCTCATTAGTGTCACCTTAACCTGTCCACATAGCTTTTAAAGGGGCCCTGAACCACTTTTTATAAAAGTGGAGAAAGCATTCGAAGTGAAAATAGGCTATTTCAGAAATACTTTGCCGCAAAAAGTACTTCAGTGCGTTCAGCAAAAGCAGAGTTATTGGCAATCAAACACGACCTCCGCTGTGCTGCCGTTCCTTCTTCAATGCTTTGCACTGCGAAGGCTACGCCGCAGGGGGGCGTGCCCACAACGGCTCTGCCTTCTAGGTGTCACTGTGGCGCACAGTTCAAATTTCATTTTAGATTTTAACGTAGACGCCACAACTTCTGCCTTTGGTGCATACAATGTGATAAACGTAAGCCAAACATGGTTGTCCTCAGTGAGCCGCAGTGCACTTAGCCAGTGGACTCATGACGAGACCTCGCGGCAGCCGCAATTTCTACGCCATATAGCTGACTGCAGCTTGATGTCAGCTGTCAGCCAATAGCAGCCGTCTAAGGGAATGATGAAATAAAGTTTCCAGAAGAGAGTGAGGACAGGGCCTTCTGTTGAAAAGAGAGCGTTTGAGAGAAAGGTGACTTCGCAATCCGCTTGCGAGCTTCACGCACCGCATACGACAGCAAAATGACTGAGATGTTCGCAGCAGCGTACGATACCCGCGGACTATGTTATTTCACCAAGCCCAAGGGGTGGTTCAGGGCCCCTTTAAAGCTTTCTTTGCAAAGCTGGAAGGTTTATGATGCTGCAAGGGTTGGCTTGTTAACCGGATGGGGGAATGTAGAGAGGGAGAGGAGGAAAGGCACATGCAAGTCATGACGCTGATTGATTGGTTGTTTCATTGATAATGTAATCTCTGCACACCTGCACTTGGTCACGGCAAAAGGGACACGCCTCAGTGGCGTGTGTTCCACTGGTGCTCCTGTTTGGTACCTTAAGTAATGCTGCAGAGATGGCTCTCAATCCATTGGCCCCTCGATGAGTGAGGAGTGCTGCAGACAGATCAGGCTGCTTTAGCCCAAAGATGAGAAGCTTGATGGCGGCAAGAGACAACCAAGACAGCTGAATGATGGGAAGCTTCGCTTATTCAACAGTCATCTATCTTAGATGGTTTCTTGATAATTTTAGAATTTCCAGAGTACGCGAATATGGTCTAACTAATGTGGTAAATGAATGCTCTGAAATCTTCAAAGTGTCACCTTTACCAAGAACAGAGTTTGCATTGCAAAAAGGTGATGTAAATATAACGGCAGTTTTTTTTCATGCGCAAGCTGGACGGAGACACATTTGCGTATTGCATTGTTCATCTTGTATTATGTATCCTCTTTTCCCATGACTCTTTTGGCAATGCCTTCACCCTTCCTGATGTGTAAGGTGCCTGTAATAGTACTTCTATTGTCAAAATCCACTGCTTTACTTCACTTAATGCTGTGTATTCTGTACAATACCTAGCTTTTTTTCTTTCTTTTTCTTTTTTTTTTTTTACTTCAGTAGCTGTGATGGGCCACTTCACCTTTGACGCTATTGTACATTCATTCAGTCACTCCAGAAAACTAGCTACATTACATACCCTATATAATTGCTTCGGCTACCTGCATGGAGGTTGTCTAAAAGGTTATCAACCCACCAGAGCACCAATCCATAGGTGGGTTGGTGCTTTGGCCACCTGTTGACACAAGACCAACAGAAGCAGTAAGGAATTTCAGTCCAAGCTCACTCCTTTTAATGTAATGTCATGGATACTGCAAAACTAGGTTCTGTTCCTTTAACATTGTATGCAACGTTTTCATGTTGAAAGGAACTCCAAAGGAGCCCCATTGAGTGACTTCAAGGTAGCGGGAAACAAAAGTGATTTTGATGAAAGCAAATGTATATGTTCATCTTTTCAGCAATGTGACTGCGCTACAGTGAACTAATAGGGCTTACTAACTTTATTGGATAGACATATATAAATAGTACGCGTATAAAGTTGATTAGGAAAAAGTGTTATCATAAGGGGCCATTAGTGCGGGGCCTTGGTACCACTGTTAATGGTGAAAGTTGTTTCCTTGCCTAGCCTCAAGCTGTTCACAAGGCTATTGCTACAAGGCATGATCATAATGACAAGTCAGCAATGAGCCATGAGAACACGTTGCAAAAGCCAGGCAGGAGAACAACTACTACCTGCCGCGAGGGTTCATTGGCTATGGCAATCTGCTGCTGAGTAGAAGCCATTGGTTTAGCCTCCAGCTATAGTGGTTTCCTTCTGATGGGGGAAGAATGTAAAAATGCCCATGTACTACTTAGGTTTAGGCGCACATTAAAGAATCCTAGGGGATTGCAATTATAATCCGAAGCCCTCCACTACAGAATCTATCATAGCCTGTGTATTACCCTCAGACGTTAAGCACCATAATCTGTCTCTATATTTAGGACAGATACTGCTGCTGCCAAAGTATTGCTTTGGTGGCCCCTAATAATTTTCTTCCTTACCTTTCTGTCTCATTTTCTTAATTTATCGTTGTTGGTTGCAGGTAAAAGCTGCACTGACACGTTCCCTGAATAAGGAGGCCTTTATGATGCCTTATGCCACCGGCGACTTCGTCAAAAAGAAGGCCAAGAAAGGTGCGGGCAAAGCTGGGAAACAGGTGACGTTGCAGGGCGACGAGGAAACTCCTGAAGAAGAAGCAGAGGAAGAAGACGACGAGCCTGACCCAACCCTTGTTGATTACGATTAGATGGCCATCTCGTTTTTGATGTCTGGTTGTATCATTTAGTGCTTTTGTTGTGTAGATCGACTGCTATGTGTTCACAGCTTTTGTCACCATTGCAAAGCTATCATGCAAAATGCTCTGTGATAAGATTGCATGGAGCCTTGCACTTCCTAACGTTTCGACTACTACTACCTCAGCAGCTCTCCTTTGTGTGTGTACAGCAAGGGTAGTCAAAGTCACTGCTGTGTTCAATAGACATGCCGCTTTTCGAAAGTGATCATATTGTTGGCTTGGAAATTGTGCTACCAGAAGTTTGTGCTTTTGCGGCAGCCAGTTGTCATGCTGCCAGCCAGTTGTTGGCAGCCAGTTGTTGGCAGTCAGTTGTTGGCAGTCAGTTGTCATGTCCCGGCTAGTTGTCATGCATTGTTGACTTGCGGGCGGGCTGTCCTGAAACACGAAACTTGGTGATTGTGCACACACCGAGTGTGGTTGTCTCACGTTTCCTCTCATTGTGCTTTGTGCTCCAAGTTGGTGTACCTGCAGTCAACATGTTATTTTCATGGCCTGCCTGAACGGAGTCTTGCATCTTCTATTGTTCGGGCCAGGTGGGGGAACTCCTTTCGGCTTCCACACTGGAAGCAGTTGTGCTGCTCCTGCCATGAACGATGGGAACGCTGGCTTACTATTGCGAAAGACAGAGCGTTCAGGTCGAAAAATGGCTAAAATTCTGTTGTTGCTAGATTATCTTACATTTGAGGCAAATTCCAGATCATTCAAAAAGCAATATTCAGCTGCTCACAGAAGTGCTCATCGTGGGAAGCCGCAGAAAACTGTATTTTCTCGCAGCCTAACACTCAACATGTGTAACCTGTGCAGCGCATCTTGCAATCCCAAGGTTCATGTTGAAATTACAAAGAAGTTGAGTTTTACTTTAAAGCTGTCACGTTCCAAAAAAGTATGTCTAAAACACAGTGAGTTCAGTTATCTCAAGAACTGCTGGCTTCTGAGCTCCTTCTTTGCTCGTGCATGAGGGAGTCAGCAGATTGTGTGGAAGGGAACAACAGAATGGAACGGCAGTTGAATGTCAAAACATGCCAGTGTAATCAATGTACAAAACAAACAGAAAGAATAATACACTTAATGTCTAATCATTCAATTGCCTGTCAGTTTTTTAAGAGTGAATTCAAGCTCACTTGCCAGCAATCAAATGCACCATTATTCACGTGGTTATCAGCAAGGTGTTGTATCCATTCCCTCCTGCTGTCCCTGTCCGTGTCATCTGCAGAATATTCGTCAAGCACTAATCGTCTCCTTTATGCTTGTTAGTACGCCATCCTCTCCATTGACAGGGCCTACAGGCTCAGTGAAACAATATGCATGCAAATACTGCACTAAACAGCATTAATTTGTACACCACACATGACGAATGATCAGGAAAACTAGATTTTTGGAAATTATGATGTTTGAATAGGCTCTACTAATTGCGATCTCATCTCAGTAGCACTGTATATATATTCACATCATGTGATGACGCTGAAATCAGTTTAATGTTCAGATGGCCTCCTTCAGTAAGCCCTTCATCACCTTTGCCATGGCTCTGGGCTTCACCATTGATAGTGCTCTGGGCCTCAGCAGACAGCAGTGCACATAACTAATATATGCTGTTTATTCAGACTTGCAGGGCCACTTTGAGGACAGCCAGCCTGTTCAGACCTGTTCACTAATGAGCCAGTTTGTTATAATGCCCCCTCTCACTCCCCCCCCCCCTCTTTTCTCTAACATTTGATACAGTTGAGGGGTGTTCATGATTACGATTTTTCATGTGCCTAATGCAGAAACCTTGCACACAAGTTTACGTGGTAGTTGTGGTGCCCCAGAAGCACACACAAATACAAATGACTCATTAAGCTAACAAAAGAAATGACCAACACAAATTGCTGCAGGATATTAGTCATGTTTCTGACAAGTAAACATATCAAATATAGGTGAGTGAAAGAATGCCACTTATAACGTACAAAAGCAGCAGAGAACAGCATAGGTATCTAAAAGCAACAACGATGTTTTGAAGAAGGGCCCTACCAAGCAGAAATGGCTAAGCCTACCACAGATGATCAAAAAGCAGTAATGCCATGTTATGAAACTATTAAAGCAATCTCGCTACACTGCATTACGACTACGGCATGTTAAATTTCAATAGCTGTATCAGACGTCTGAAAAATGTATGTTATAACCGTAATGCCATGTTGCAACAAGGTGTGTTACAACAGGGCTAGCCAGGTATGGTTGTAGTACCATGACTCCTTATTTTAGTGTGAGATCTGGATCTTGCTCTGTGCTCTTCATAAGTATGCACAGGTGCTAGTGCTAATTATGTTTTCACTGTCGCAGCTTATGTGACTTTGTAGCACTATGTAGGCAAAAAGGGACCTGGCATTGAATATCAGCAAAAGGTCTCTTGAAGCACACCTTCAAAACAGATTCACTGATTGGGTAGACGGACAACCCAGTGTCCTCCCACAATTATTGCAGCGAATTGTGAACATTTGCAGTGTTTTTATTCAATCAAAGAGACGTTTGTTGATTTTGTAAGCATTAAAGAAAACTTGTACAATTATGCTTAATTTGTTTCTTGTTGGGTCCTACATTTGTGGTCACCAAATTTGTGCTTTGTGGGCCAGCAATTACAGCACATATAGTTAAACCTCGTATAATGAACTCAAATATGACATATTATCGGATATAACAAAGCAAACCTAGAATCTTTCTTGCCAATATTAACATTTAACAAATATACTGTATGCTTATAATGAATATCAGATACTATAACGAAGATATTTTTGTGTCACATACGACTTGGTTATAACAAGGTGTGACTACACATGTTTGCATTTGTTAATGCTTGTCTGGAAGCAGGTATGTGGAATAATATTTCACTATCAAGTATGAGGCACTCACTTTCCTGATATATTGGATGCATGTGCATGCTTTGGTTCTTCCTCTTCAGTGTATGTCTGTGTATTATGCACTCGAGTGGCGTGCCATTGCATGCTGTGCTTTTTCGCCATTTGGCAGCTAGCCCTTAATACCACTGTTAGCATTTTTGCCCTGAAACTCAAAGTGTAATGCTTCATATTTGAGGTACAAGTGTAGAAGGTAGAGGTGTACATTAGTTGGAAAGATTTAGTTTTGCCTCTCATGAACAGTTGCATGGAAGAATTTTTTTCTTTTTTTAAGGAGAGGCTGGAAGAGAGCTCCAGATTTGAGAATAACATCGTTGTTTGGTCAGTAATGGAAGCGGCGATGTGAAATTTGCCTTTATTTCTCCATTTATTTGCATACATGCCCTAGAGCACACTTTCAAAAACCAATGCCTACACTGCCCTTCATGAGCTGATCACATTACCGGTGGGCTATGACCACCTGTAATGCCACAGTGTAAATTTCTTTCCTAACATATCAGGGGTAAAACATGCCTTCAGTAGGTTTCACGCAAGGCTTTTATACAAACACGTACACGTTTTTTTGCCTATGCCCATCTTGTTCACGACATTTATTTCAAGCTTTAGATAATGGCTACCTCTGAAGCTGAGTGCTAACTATTGTGCCACATTGGTCATTTCTATTGTGAATAAACAACTGTTTTACAACCTGCCCTGTTTTCTGAAGACTGATCGAGCTTTTCTTTCTTTCTTTTCTTCCTTGGCATTTTTCCCACTTGCATTTGCAGATATCATTTTAGCCATGCACGGTAAGCCATCTGCGAGCGCAAAAATCCTGCTAATACAGCAGTAAATTATTTACATACTGTGATGACTGCCAAACTTCATTGTAAGTGGGATTTCAGTAAAGGTGAAATGGTCTAAAAGTGCCTCTAAGGCATTCTTCGTGCTTTGAAACGAAAAGCATGGTAGTGTACCTAGAACATGGAGACATGAGGAGAAGAAGTCGCATGCTGTTGTTTCTGCAAGTCACTTTAATTGGAAGTGGCATTGACCTGCGGCTGGGCAGCCCATTTATTGCCACATTGGTCATTTCTATTGTGAATAAACAACTGTTTTACAACCTGCCCTGTTTTCTGAAGACTGATCGAGCTTTTCTTTCTTTCTTTTCTTCCTTGGCATTTTTCCCACTTGCATTTGCAGATATCATTTTAGCCATGCACGGTAAGCCATCTGCGAGCGCAAAAATCCTGCTAATACAGCAGTAAATTATTTACATACTGTGATGACTGCCAAACTTCATTGTAAGTGGGATTTCAGTAAAGGTGAAATGGTCTAAAAGTGCCTCTAAGGCATTCTTCGTGCTTTGAAACGAAAAGCATGGTAGTGTACCTAGAACATGGAGACATGAGGAGAAGAAGTCGCATGCTGTTGTTTCTGCAAGTCACTTTAATTGGAAGTGGCATTGACCTGCGGCTGGGCAGCCCATTTATTTTAGAAACTTGCGACTACGATAACTTCATGCATCTGCTGAATCTGGTTGGCGACATGTAAATGGAAAGTAACAGCCTGCACTAGCTGTTGCGGCACCTTGGTTTGGCAGAGGTCTACCGGAAGTGCACTCCAGTCGCCAAATAAGCAATTTGGACAGGTAGAAGTGACCAGGTGGCTGTGTCTGGTAGCATGACTAGTTGTGGCAATTGCTTTTGTAAGTTACCAGTGCTTCTTGCATTGCTATTAGCATTTTTGGAATGCTTCACACAATATCCGGTGTCTATTTATCTGCCTGGGCCTCTAACCTTCCCGGCTACGTAGTTCACTGGGTAGTCCATGGCCTAATGGGTAGAATATTGGGCTGCTGTGCTGAGGGAAGAGAGTCCGATGCCAACCATTGAAACTGCTTGGATCACTCAGTATGCAATACCGGATGTGTGCCTCTCTTCAAAGAAACTGTGTGACACCAACTTGGGTACCTGGGTACATGCCACTGATTATGTGTCGCTCTTCAATAAACCTCTTTCATGCCAACTTGGCTCACTAGGTACGAGCTGTTCTTCAATGAAACTGATGGCAACTTGGATCATTGGGCATGTGCCACTTTTCATAAACGACAAAAAAAAATCGTTTAAAATTTCTCCTGTACTGGGCAGAATCAAGCACATGCCATATATATTCAGACAATCTGGTTTGAATATATATTCACATGTGCGCCAAACCTTCGCAACAGTGCCCCTACATGCTGCAGCATGTCCAGAGGGAATCGCGGGAGGGGCATGGCTGCATACATGGCGCATCTCCACATTGGCAATACATTTTTTCGCTGCATTACTTCAATGCCACTGCATTAACGTCGACAACCATCATGAGATCGCTGCTGCTGGAATTTTTTCAGTGTCTTGACTCGTACAGGTATGCTTACTGGTTCTGCGCTATCGGCTGTTGTGGTGTAAACATGGTATGTTTAACATCCCCAGAGATGGGAAAGGTATGCTGTGGCATAGCATAAAGAGGCCTACAAAAATATTTGGGGTTCAACCTTTCCTGTTGACATTTAATTTACTCTCCTTATGCTTTTAATGTTCTTGCCCTTTCCCATTGTGCTTTGACCCTTGGATTGAATGTTCTATGCATGCACAAGGTCTGAAGTTCTTTATCCTAATTCCGGGTTGCCACATGACATGGCAGTAAGGTACGTGAGATAACAGGCGATGTTATCTCACGTACCTTACTGCCATGTCTACTTACGTACATACTTCCTTATCTCACGTATGGAAGTATGTTTCCTAGCACTGTTTGCTATGTAAGTAAATTAACAACTCGTAAAAATCTCATCATGGACCTCTTTCAGTGGAAATGCGAAATTTCGCAGCTTTTTTCTTTGCACTATAGATAGAGTCCGCCAACGCTACATTTTATAGAATCTCCATGGCCTATAGACCATGACTACAGTACACTGTAACCATGACAAAGATTGAATGAAGCGGCTATTGGAATAATGAAATGTGACTTTATTGCAGCAAAGGGTGACAAGCAAGGTTCGATACAAGTGGCGACAAATATTTGGGTACGCAAGCTTTATTCGAATGAAGAGAATATTTTCTGTAGGATTTTGTTCCGTACTTTCTGTTAGTAGACCAGCTAGCTTTTGCTGTTTCGACGGCGTTCTTTCTGTATTACTTTTTTAGCGCTTGCACCAAATGCCCACTCTGTGCTCGCAGATAACGCGCTCGTCCGTCCACAAAACGTTTAGGTTTAACGAGAGGGAAAATGAACACGACTGCGTTTTTAAACATTGTACGACGAGGACCACAATGCCCCGAGTTTCGCTTAGGTGTTCTCTGGTGGCACGGTTTATATGATCTAGCAACACTGCGGCCATTTGTTGTCGCTTGCCATTGCTCGCTCGCTGCTTCCTCTTCGGAAGAGCTCTTTCCAAAAATATTGTTTACGTTCTCCTGCCTCATGGATCTGTAATTTGAAGCACATGTTACGAACGAGCTAATACGCGAAGACGTCCGAGACCACAGGTAATTCGCCGTTTCCTTTATTCCAAACGAAGCTGTTGCAATGCCATGAAATGCCCGTTCGTCAGCGCAACTAAAGTTCGTCTGACGCCGGGAGGCTGCATCGGCCCCCTAGGCACGCCCGCAAGCTTCGTCATCTTCCTGTAATTTCTCTTAGCGTCCCGCATAAAGTTAGCCGAGCTTTTCCGATTGGCTGTTGCCATAGAAGCTCCAGTGTGCGCGTCACAGTGGAGCAAGCGATGCGATAACCGCACCTCCCGTGCCGTGGCGTATCCTCCCGATGAGCGTTCTGTATCGGGCAGTCGAATGACGGACGGGCCGTCATTCACTGCAACTAGCGGCGCAATATGCCTCGTCCGAAGCGGCCTCCACCACCTGCTCCTGCTCGCAGGTTGGTCGAGATGCCTTACTACGTGAGCGACGTGAACCCGGACTATACGGCTGCTCTGGGATTATTCCAGCACCTCAACACCGAGGAGCTACAAAAGCTCCTAAACGACGATGACCGAGTCGACAGTATGGTCAAGGATCTCCAACAGGTGTGTATTGCCCGATCGCATGTTCGCACTTGTAATCGGAGCTTATATTCGCGTGTACTGTACTTTCCATGCCTCGCCCTCTGTGAATTTAATACCTCTAACAGGTCGGTTGCGGTTTGTGTTTGCAGCGCTAGAGAACCCTTGCAACCGCGTCTCGATGTTTTGTAGTCAAAAAGCACAGCACAGCGTGCTCCGATTCGGGTGTCATGCAGGAGCTGTCATTGTTGATTAGTGTGATCATGACTTAAAAGACAAACTTTCATGTATTCGTGCTGTGAAGCGTCGTATGATAGTGTATCAGTGTGCGCTATTGCAGCTGCGACTTTCAAATAGATGCACTTTAAACCACTCAGAAGCTCGTCAACTGAGTAGAATGTGGTTCTTTGATTATACTACTTTCTGTAAAAGCTGTTTATCATTCAGTAACTGTATTTCTCTTTCTCTCTTTAGTTTTTTTGCCTTTGTGTGATTATTCAGCCCACCTTTTTTTTTAATGTCGAGCTGATATATGCAGGTTATTATGGCTAAAACTATTGAATGTTGCACTAATACAAATCAGAGGCTTCTAATGCCAGTGGTGACATCTTGTGAAGCTGAGATCAGCATTTGAACACAATGGCTTTCATCGAGCTCTCTCTCATGCATTGAAGCGACAGTAAGGTTAGTTTGTATGTGTTGTCGTCTGCTTTTCTCCTCGGTAGTGTGAATGCTGGTTGTAAAGCACGTCATGGCATCAAGTGATTTGGTGTACGTTGTATGTCATGTGACTGACTTTTCTGCAATTATGTCTGTCATGTGAATACAGCTTTACAGTGTTGTCATTGTACTGCTGTGTGGTTGCAACAGGTGAAGAACGCTGAGAATGAACGTGAGATGCTGCTGGCCAGCAACAAGAGTTTGGCCGACTTCAACTTGTCCCGGGAGCCCAAGCTCAGGCAGTCGCGGCAGCAGCTGAAGGAGCTGTACGAGCAGGCGCAGGAGCTAATGGCTGAAGTGGAGCAGAACAAGAAAGCATTAGGTCAGTCTGTTCATTTGTTTCGAACTTAGGTCAACATTCACTTGAAACTTGCTTGTCTTAGTCCTTTGTGTACTGTACATTCTTCATTGTTCAAGCATTGTACGACAGTAGCAATGCTGACTGGCACAACAAAGTTTGCGTTTGCTGCGTGTAAAATTAGCGCTTGCCTACTCAAGCGCAAAGCAAGATTGGACTCTCGGATATTTTGCTTTGTTTATGCGCTTTCAGTTATTTGTGTTAAAGCAACCTGAAACTGTTTGATGGTTGTGTAGAAATGCAATGAGTCAATAGGGTAGGCACCTGTGATCATCAAGAGCCAAATTTAAATGCTCTGCACAGACTGTGTAAATATTAGGGTTTAAACATCGGCATCACCACAGATCATATCAGTGCCGTTCCCTGTGTTTTCACCCACCTCTGCCAATTCTACATAGAATGGGCCAGTGAGGTTATTCAGGCGGGCGGTCCATTTAGCTTCCCGCGTGGCATAGTTGGGAATACTTAAAGCATGTTGCTGTACTAAGCTTCTCTTTAATAGTATATGCATGCATAGTAATTTGTGGACCTAATGCAATTAATGTAGACATTTTTTTCAAACCAATGGCTCATTTACACTTGAGAATGCGGATCATCTGCTGCAGCGGTTGTCTGTAAACGTGCAATTTGCATGTGTATTTGCGTGCAAGAGAAGGACGGCAATAAAGAGTTCCTTCCAAAAAGCCGATTGTGAGCCTGCTAGGAGGAAGAGGTGGGATGAGAAAGAATTCGACAAAAGATTACAGTAGCGCTTTGGTGATGCTCGCCCATGGGACATGGGGAGGTTACCTCACATGAACATAGGTGCAGCGATGGTAAACCAGCACTCATATTTTTGTGCTGCAGGTGCGTGCAGGATGTAAACTGCAACGACAATGCATGCTGTAAATGATTTAAGCACTGCGCATGAAATTCATTTTGAAGCCTCCATCACCACAGTGACAAGAAAAACTGCACCAGAAAGAGACGTGGGAACACAATCAGTTCAAACCAAGCAGAGGTAGACAACAGTTGTGTCACACCACCATGTAATGCCCGAGGAGACGGAACAGCCTTGATCACATGGAATACACGTTGAGGGGTAATGCCATGGCTTGAGAGGAGGATAATGTTTAGAAATTTGTAGGTCTTTCAGTACACCATGCTCATGTAAAATTCTTGTGATATATAAAATTCACTCATTCTACGAGAAGTGGTCTTTGCGTGGTACTTTTAGGTACGGCTAAAGTTGTTTCAGGGACCCTTTAAGTTAATATTGCTGTGAGGAAAAAGCAGGAGTACAGTCATAAGCAGGGGTGTACTTACAGTATCGTTTTCCAGATTAGATATCAAGGGAGCTTAGCCAGTGATAACAGTTTTGTGGTTGTCTACCCATGCATCATCACCACCCTCCTGGCAGTATAGATCTGTCACAGTGCAAGCTTATAGTGGAGCTCGTATGGCTGGCATAGGGTTTGAGTCCAGTGATGTGAACAACATTGGTGCTTGTGTTGGGATGCAGGGAGCAACTATTGCCGGCTGGAGCAATATTGTAGGCCAAGCCGAAAAGTGGGTGCGACGTCTTGTTGGGACCAGACTAACAAGAAAGCAGTTTCTCAAACTGCTTATGGTTGCATGCCTGCTTCCTTTTTGGAACAATATGCGTGTACACTCTGTAGCAACGTTCTCTCGGTTCGTGGAGAAATCAGCATTTCATCCCCCTTGTATGAAACCTGCAATAATCATCAAATCAAATGAGCACCAATGCAAGCCATGTCCTTCTATCCAGCTAGTTCTCAGCACAACCACAAGTCTTTCTGCCATGTTTGTTGAGCGCTTAGTTATATAAAATTTTATCTCCCATACCCAAGCCGTTAAGCTTCACTGTTGGATTATGAATCCCAGAGCCTCATGGTCAGAAGTGCAGTACCAGGAGCTACAACTATACATAAATGGTTCTTTGTCTTGGCAGCATCGAGCGCAAAAAAAAATAAATAACATAACATAAAATAAAATGTGAATTCAGTGTTTTTGTAACAAATAGACACAGGATTACAACATCACTTTATACTTCCTCACAACAGTGAATTTACTTTTGGGATGAATGCCTTGTTTTCCTCTCAGACTCACTGGGAGGCCAGTCATCCCTTGAGACAACGTTGGCACTACTACAAACCTCAGCAGCTGAGGCAGAGGAAGAGTCAGAGGTAAGGCAGTTTATTAGTAGTGGTGCTAGTTCTCGGCCATTGGTTGTTTGTGCATGTGATAAAAGATTAATGCAATTATTGGCTGTTCACTTCTTGAAAGTATCTGGGAATCTGGCCCCGTAGTAAAAGTGCCACAAAGTGATAACAATGACTAATGGGTACAGGCACCATAATTCCGATGAAATTTGTTTTCTTAGCGTTCATGAGCTGTCAAAGAATCGGTACACACAATTTGCCAGTGCACCATAGTTAATAAGCTATTGAGCCTGGTTACAGCCCGCTGCAGTGTGATTTATACACCATGTGCAGGACCCTGCATACAAAAATAAGTTATTGTGATACGTGTAGGATGCGAAAATGTGTACTGTGGCTTAAACTGCAGGAGAAAACGAGCAGTGAACTTGAGTGTTTTTCCACGTCTGGCATTCGAGCCAGAAGTTGTAGTCTGGTTTCTAAATAATGATGAATGGTGGTCATGGTGCAGCCTTTTCTGCTCTTCCTAGGGTAAAGGTTTATCAATGACAAAGTCGGGTGTGCGATTCCCATATTCCAATGAGTGACTGAGTGCAGATTTTGAGCTGTGACGACTCGGTGGAGCAGTCAAAGCTGCTCCCGCAAAAACCGGACAAGTGAACCGGAACTCCACATGGCGTATTTCTGCATGGTAGTTCTGGCTTCCGTGGTAATGACAGACGCCATGGACGACTTGTCACGGCATGCAGCGTTGCCTTTGCTGTTTGATAGTGACTCGGTTATCATAAGTTCTGGTGCGTGCAACAAATGAAACACAGACAGCGATGCTGAAGCCACCGACCGCTTCCGAGCGGGCATTTGACAGGTTGTTTTGCCTCTACTGGCTGCAAACACTGGAAGTTAATGATCACACACAGGATGTCCTGGGTAAATCTTGATCCGGTAGAGCATTTCCACTCTCACGCTATGCTCCAGCGGTGTGGGTTGTGTTCCAATCGCGGAATAGAGAGGAGTTCTTTACACCAGGAAGAAGGGCTCACTCGCTGAGTCAGTTGGATACTCCGAATCTGCCATTGGAATTTACTATTTAAGCTCCAGTCGAGCCTCCCTTCAATCCTTCACTGGGGCTTCAAGTGGGATTGCTAACTCCCAAGCACTTATGCTGATTGGCTGGGAAAGCACTCAGCTCTGCACACATATTATGGCTTACAAGTGGCGGCAGAGAACAGAGACTAATAAGGAGGCATCAAGATGATAACAAGGCACATCCATCCATCGCCTTCCAATCATCTTGATGTTCCCACATTTGTCCTTTGTGGTCTCTGGTGCTGTTTGTGAGCCATAACAAACCAACTAGCTCAACAATTTTGGTGTTTTTTTGTTTATGGCATTGCAGAAGATAGCCTCAAGCTTCCTGGATGGCGAGAAGACAGTAGAGTCATTCGTGGAAGAGTTTGTGGAAGCACGCAAGCTTGCACACTTGCGTCGCGTCAAGGCAGAGAAAATGACCGAGCTACTGACATGCCGCCTTCCAAGGCCCATGGGGGGCAGCATGCCTAGCCGGCCCGCACCACCGGCGCCTGGTTACCCCCTTCCATCTGCTGGTCCTATGCCTCCTTACCCCACCACACACTATCCAATGCCCATGCCTTTCATGTGAGCCTTAGAGAGTTATCTTTTTTTCCTAACTTCAAGAGTGCCTGCTCCAGGATAGGCTTGGCCGCGTGCTATATTACGCCAAGGAATTTCTATCAACGAGCGGGAATAGCTGACGAGCAATGGGGACATTTGAAAACCCCCCCAAGTTTGCTGCCTGCAGAGCATATTGTTGCCATTGTGGCATGTTGCCTTGTGAAGATTCTGTCTCTGATTGGTACTGTGGTTATGTTGACAATGTGATATTTCTTTCACACTTCTTACTTTCTTTGCTGCTAGTTGATCATGAGTGTAGAGGTGTGTGAATACCAGTAATTTTTTTGACAGAACCGAATACGAATCTAATAGTGCCAGAGGCTAATTAATATAAAACAGTGTTCACATCCTAGCATTTATAATGTTAGCAAGTTTATGTCACTACATTACGCATTACGAAGCATTGTTTACTACAAGCGGAAATGGAGAAAATAGGAAAAAAATAAGGAGTTTATTCGCATGCACAGGGCTCTTGACCGAGTGCGAATTATTATAATATAGTCGGTAAGGTCTGGCTCCCTGAGCATTGTTGCCTGCTCCACTACGTACAGTTCGCATGTTTTATGCTACCTATACTGTTCTCGCAGGGATTCAATTTATTGTACTTTTGTTACAACTTTGTTTGATTATGCAAAACTATGAAAAAAAATATTGTCTTTATAAATAGTAACAATTCACTTTGAAGACCTAATTCGATAGGACACTGTTTCATTCTTTATTAGAAAATTTCGAATTCATGGACCACTAGTCATGACCTTTCTTGCACATTACTATCATCTTTAGAATGTGATTTGTGGCAGATTGATTGTCCTTTTATGTACTGTATTTGCCATGAGGCCATGTTTGCAGCCTAAATCTACACTAGACATCTTGCTTCAGTAAAACTGTCATACAGTAGACATGTCAGGACCAAGCGAAATGTTTACTGAACCAAGTATGTGGGCTATACAATAAACCATGCCAGTAAAACTTTTCAGACCTGTTTCTTCAGTTGGCAAGATGTTGCAAAGGGTTTGGCATTGTGCTCTGCAAAGTAGTTTTAATGGAAAACTTAAAGTGTCCCCCATGAGCAAACAGTTTTTTATGTTGTGCCCATGGTGATGTAATACGCCTACAAGTGAGGATTGTTTTCTCCTCCAGGAGGTTGCTGTGCCTACTATGATCTGTGTATGTGAAATCGCTTACTTTGCACAGTTCTAATATGACCATCTCCTGTCTGGATTCTCTGCACTACTCCTTGCTGGGCTGAAGCAAAAGTGCGAGCGTGTGCGCGAGCTTTAGTTTTAGCCATCGCATTTGCTTCCTGTGCTGATGCTTTAGAGAAATTGTGAAAGACTTAGGCTGTCACTTTTATATTTCACTTTAGAAAGGACAGGCGTAATCTATTTACTATATTCAAGTGTAGGGTAGGAACGAGTGGTGGCAGGAGCGGGTTGGCTTGATATATAGAGAGAATGTGGTTTCGCAAAGTACAAATGTTGGGCCAGTTGGTGCGTAGCTGTTGATGTTTGTGGCACAAAAGGTTAGCAAGAGAAAGAAAAAAGATGGACAGATATTTCTGTTCTTTTCTTTGTTTTCTTTGGTAACCTTTTGTGCCACAAACACAGATGGCACGCACAGGAAATTTTGTCACTGAAATAAGATTGTGCGGTTCTTCGCACTTAGGTGTGATTGAATGCACTGGTGGTGTCAGTCATGTGAACGAAATGACTTGAGTTTTACTGTGTTGAAACATCTCTTGATTCTGCTTGACATTGATGCTGCGCTTTGTTTGCAGGGGCTCAATTTGCATGTTTCGCCTCCACACATTTTACATGTATGCGTATGTGGAGTGACATTGCATGACGCACTCTGGCTGCTTCAGCACAGTTGCATATAAGTTCTAGTTCCCCTGCAGAGTGCACCATGGATATTGCATCACTCCAGAAAACTGTATGCTATGTTTGTAGCTATTTGTGTGACTTCTGGGGTGAATACCTCATGGAATCGTGGAGCCTATGCAGTGGGGGGCGGAGGGGGGAGGAGGGTGGGTTGAGAATAGTGTCACAGTGGACATCGGTCACTGGATCTTGGGGACGGGTGATGACTCAGGATATTAGTGTAGAAATGGTTTGTTCGCTAGAACATTGTCATGTGACCTTTATGCCGTAGTTTCTTTGTATATTTAATCTTTCAAAAGGGTGAAGAGAGTCTGCAGACGCTTTGCGCCAACTTGACTTACACTATCTTGCAATCGGCACAGCCAATATAACGCTGCCTAATCTTGATAGCTTTCCTGGCTGAAATGTACTAGGTAGCCTTCGTCGGTTCTGGCTCCATGGCACATTGACACTGCGTGCTTTCGTACATACATAGAGTATCTTGGATGAAAAATCAGCCGGCTTTCCAGTCAGTTGTACTATGAGAGGAGTGATGCTTTTGTGCAAACTGTGCAGTGCAGAATGCAGTACACTGCAGGTGTCTCATGCTGGAGTCTAGGTATAACGTGTACAACTTTTTAACTTGAATCGCATTGCATCTGGTTGCTGCTTGTATGGATTCTGCCTATGAATGTTGGCATTGAATGCACTAAATTGATGTACAGTGCGAATTATGTGAGTTAAGCAGTGCAAAGCCATTGTGTCGCACACGAGTTGCATAATTCTTGCATAAGTTTATGTTGTTTAGTTGCACTATTTAATGTTGAAAAGTGGAGTGCTGGAACTCTCTAGAGCTGCTCCTTGTATGTACAGTTAAGCCAAAATTAATATCCTTGCTCACGTCATAAATGCTGAAAAAAGGAAGAAATTGTTCAACCATTGAGGCAGCTCTTCGAGTGCACACTGTAAAGCTTCTTTGCTTGTTTTTCTCAAGCTGACTGTCGTACAAACAACACAAATACTACTACTGAAGCCGCTTTGTAGATGTGCTTGTTGCCAGTGTACTAGCGAGGTTAAAAAAATAACAAAATACACGGCAAATAAAAAATTATTCCTGGAGCTATATTATGTGAGGATTCTTTTCCTTCGGTTCTGTTAATTTCTTAATACTTTTTGCATCATGTGGGTGATGCTCGTGTTAACAAATATGTGGCCTCGTGTAAGTTATCAACAAAGAGCAGAAAGACTAGAATGAGAAGAATTCTTGCAAAATACAGCCCTTGGTTTGCCTGGCAGTAATCTAGAGACCTGTCGTGGCCATGTAAGAACATATCAGTACTGCTGCTGTTAGGAATAAGCCATTAGATCTTTGTCTTGTGGGGAGTCATTGCTCTTGAAGAAGCGCATTTTAATTTTAGCTCCATTTATACATGTTATTCGTATATGCATATCTGCTCCTTCAATGTGAGGTCTGTTATTTTTTTTATTTGTCGTGCACGCACACAATGCTGAAGGCATCCAGTTGAATGAGCTGTTTTAATGATGCTATTTGCAGGCTTTCTTTGGTCACATCTTTCTGACACCGGAATAACATGATGCTACTCAGCATTGTTTTTTGAAGCTTGTGAAAAGCATAGCATACTTCTGCGTGATTACATCAGTGGCTGGCAGAATATTTTGCATTACTAGTGTATGCTCCAGTTTATGTGGAAAACACAGGTTGCAGCGTTTTGTTGTGTACTTTTTTTTTTGCCGACTGCAATAACTTTGGGCCTTGGTTTTGTAAAATTATGTGTGAACTCATTCGTCCTTCGTAATGAAATGTATATTGTGCTCTCACTGATGGATACTACGTTGTAGTATTTTATTTGCCAAATCAAAACGCAGTTGTGTGTGTCCCAAGCACAAGTGTGGAAATGCAGTGCTCATTTGCAAATAAAAGGCACATGGTTGTTTCCCTACTTAGGAGTGACTGCCATCTCAATAGTCAAGTTGATTGTGCTTCACTACTGCTGCATGAAGTGGCTATTTTGTGTGGGCGTTTGTTTCTGTGTTGTACATATGTCACTTTAAATGGGAAAAAGAAAAGAACAGTACATGTGGGCCTGCAAATTGTTTTTTCTTTATGGCATCCCAGGAAGCCCTTACTCATACCAGACTTCTCCAATGTTTTTTTGACTGCTCATTTCGATTAAAGAAAAGTAGCTGGAGGAAGAAGGATTCTGGGATAGCCACGACTGATCACTTCTACTTGCCTTTTGTTCACGCAGAAATGAATAAATGCTGTTGCACTTGGTTGCTTCAGGTTATGCTTCATTTTTCCGTAGGAATTCGCCACGATGAAGGTACCGAAAGGATGTGCAAGGTTGATGCGATATCGATATCGTACGTTAAGTGGGCGCACGCTGCTGTGTGTTGTCCACTCGAGCGTAGTGTTCGTTGCCAAATTACTATACTCGCTGCAAACGTTTGAAAGAAAACGGTCCACATAGCGCGCGTGTCGCTTGCGAGTGCTGCGACCGTTGGCGCCTCCGCCTCTCTGCACGCGAGCGTTGGCCTTTGCGCACGTTTGCCGCGTTGAGTCATCTCGCAAGCCGCTGTTTTCACTGCTTTAGATTCTGCAAGCGTGGTTGCGGTAGCATGGAGGAACGAAACACAAGTTAGCGCTTGGGAAATAGAACTAGCGATAGCAAAGTTGCACCGCTACAGAAAACTTGATAACAAAAATACACAAGTCTATGTTGATATACAACTCCGGTCACCCCCTCTGCATCTGGGGGTGTAGCTCAGTGGTAGAGCGTTCGCTTTGCATGTGAAAGGCCCCGGGTTCGATCCCCGGCACCTCCACGGGTATTTTTTGTACTTTTTTTTTTCCTATTCTTACTACATTGGCATTACAAATAATGATGAGCATACAGGTTCGCAAGCGGCGCATCCTCGATTTGAAGCTGCTCAATATTTCTAAGAGGTGGCAATTCATGGTACCCTAGATGATGGCACATAAAATAGTGCTCAGTGACATAAAATAGGCTCCAACTTCAGCATGTTATGCGGCACATCCTATATTTAATGGGCAACGGGAACTATCACGCACTCGTTATTTTGATATCCGATGGCCTGTACAACACGCAATTTATTGGGAACAGGTGCCCGGCAGACAGTCTAAAAGAACGCAAGGTCCTTCCATACTTTTCATGTCGGGGTCCTTCGGGTGAAAGCATGCGTGACGAGTGCGTGTGAGAGTGCGTGAGTGCGTCGCAAATGTGTGAAAGACAAATCTGTGGATTCGGCGTTTTTTGGGTTCAAACCGGGAAACGCACATCGATCTTTAACGGATACTGCAATCGAATTAAGAGCTATTTTTCGCCGTTTTATATCTTTGTATAGAAATAGTTGACGTCCTTCTCTGTGATATGGCCGTTATATTTGCCGGATTTTTGCGAGAACTGCTCAACACGGGCCAAAATGTGCTTTCCAAGCTCAGCGCGTGGTATTGCGGGGCAAAAATTAAAAATTTTGCAGATAATCTGCATTGTGGAAGTTCCTATGAAAGTATTTGTGGGCTTCTGTATTCGATCAATTTTTTTATTTGTGCGCATAGCTTTTAGACAACTCTATATTTTTGTCATCTCTAGGAATTAAATTACTATAGCAAAATAATAAAAGAAGTTTCCTTAATTGTTCTCTAAAAATATAGATTATGTCTACCAACTGTAATAATGAAAGTCTGGTGACAATGAAGAAGGCATAAAGTCGATTTTTGGAAACCATTAATATATTTCTCCTACCTGTTTGGTGCCGTTTGAAAAGAATTCAACTTGCCCGCAAGTGTACAATTTCCTCTTCAGTAATATTTCGGGGAAAGGTATTTCCTGTCACTATTATCTCATATATTCTTAAATAAACCCGTAGATTGTCAGGCGCACCGGATAATTGGGAAAGTTGGTGAAAGCAAAAGTATCAATAACTGCACAATTCTTTAACCCAGCAATAAATCAATAAAAAAAACCATCACAATTCTCTAGATTGTGTCTAATGGTGCATCCTAGGGGACAACATTTATGTCTTTACATAACTTTCACATACACCAGTGATCTGTGAGTGCGACTTTTGCAAAACCTTCGTGAACATCGCGACAGTTTTACTTTAATTTATTTACCTATTCTATTTTCGAAGCAGCTATCTGACTTTGGTGTTTGTAAACTTTGTGCTTGCTTGCTTTTTAACTTACAGAGCTGGGGCAATTTTTTTTCTTTAATTTGACGTGCCAAATAAAAATTTTGCTTCCCGGAGTTCCTAGTATATGAAACAAATCCTTTCTAATTAAATTTTTATTTAATTTTTCTAATGTAAAAAATTTCTTTCAAATCGGTCTAGTGGTTGCCCCGAAAGCATTTCCGCGTTTTACATGTATTTGTAGGGAAAATAATTTCGATCTGGTGTAGAGTAACTCTAAAGTAATGTATAACAGGGTGTTCCAACTTTCATACACCAAATTTAAAAATATGCAAATGCTGCGTAGCTGTAGAGAACCAAGGTAATGTTGTTTGCCGTCGCTTGGACATACTCAGATGAATTTTTCTTTTGCATTCCGCCTAATTACATAATTAGACTCAATTAATCAACTTCTCAAATATTATAATTAGGTGAAACCTGTCAATGAGAAAATTATAGAGCAACATGAAAAAAGCCGACAGATCCCACACCCCGTGTGAATGATGTTATACGAAGCAGTGTGCGGGTAGCCTATGCCAAGTACGGAACGTCAATGAGCGCACCGCGGCTGTTTCTTGAGCTACATGACCCGCATTTCACGACATTCATGTCATGACCTATCATTTATGTTCGTCATAGACTCTTGTCATACTATGCCAATTGTGGTACATACCAAGACACAGGCGGTTGTTTCATGACCTGCATGACACGCCCTCAGCGTGAGATCACTACGCGAAGGCTGATTTTTTCTATTTATTTATTTGCTTTATTTTTTCCTATCATGGCAGAGAGCGAGTATATCGTGATCGAAACGGGCAGCGTGGGCGCTGAGATAATGTTACGCAATGGCGATAACTGCTGGAAATGTATTTAGTGAAAGCTCGCACAATTTTTGTTGCAATGGCCGTTTGTAAGAGTTAATACTCACAAGTTTTTTTTTTTGTTATTATTATTATACCCTTGGTTCAGAGTCGTGCAACACACTAGAGCTTCTGATGGCCGTCACAAGATGGCACCAAATTATATTTAAACTACTTCTTACACTTTTTAATCCACATGAAAAGTAGGCGTCCGGATAGGGAACGTATTGTTTGATCCCTCACTACCCTCTTCTACCCATCCTGCCTCTTCCTTACTTATGCCGTGGCCTCCGCGATCTGCTCAGCACCGGCGCGCGCCGCCGGAGCCGATCGCGGAGGCCACGCTTATGCGAAGGATTAGCTTGGCATGGTCCCATGATGGCGCTGCCGTCGGTGCCCGGCTAGCTCAGTCGGTAGAGCATGAGACTCTTAATCTCAGGGTCGTGGGTTCGAGCCCCACGTTGGGCGCAGTTTTTTTACAATTTTTTTTTGTGGCTTAGGTCGGCTGAGACCGATGGCGGGTTTTGGTTGAAGTGGGGGGCCGTGAGACTTTGATGGCTGGTATGGAAGAATTGGCAATCAGAGGATACGCATGAGAGAGAACACGGTTGTGCTTTTATAATTTCTCCATATGGTATCGGTTATAGCTCAAAATCATTTAATAATCATGTTTCATTTTAAATTTGTTTTGTTTCTGACTTTTCTTCGCATATATATGTAGAATAAATTATTAGTCACAGAACCTTCAAATTTTGCAGAAAGAAGGACAATGTTATACTACACATTTGGAACTCTAACTGTAGATACGTAAAAAAACTAAGACAGAAATTTGACGTCCGAAATAAAAATTTCGCTAACCGGAGTTCCTAGAATTTAACTTTCTCTTTCTAATGAAACAAATCTTTCAAATCGGTCTAGTGGTTGCGCGTTTTACATGTATCTGTAAGAAAAATAATTTCGATCTAATGTAGAGTAACCCTAAAGTAATGTATATACACGGTGCCCCAACTATCATGCACCAAGACTTAAATATTATGCAAATACCGCTTAGCTATTAATTACCAAGGTAATGTTGTTTGCCGTCGCTTGGCGATACTCATATAATTTTTTTGCATTCCGCCTAATTACGTAATTAGTCTCAATTAATTATTGAACTTCTTAAATATTCGAATTAGATGAAACGCGTCAATGAGAAAATTGTAGAGCAACATGAAAAACGCCGATCCCACGTCCCGTGGGAATGATGTTACGCGAAGCCGTGTGCGAGTATAGCCTACCAAGTTAACGAACCGACAATGAGAGCACCAAGACGTAGGCGGCTGTTTCATGACCTACATGACACGCATTTCGCGACATTCATGTCACGACCTATCATTTATATTCGTCATAGACTCTGGTCTTACTACGACAGTTTTGGCACATACCAAAACGGAACCATATCATGGCAGCAGCAAGACGTAGTCACCCGCCGTGGTTGCTCAGTGGCTATGGTGTTGGGCTGCTGAGCACGAGGTCGCGGGATCGAATCCCGGCCACGGCGGCCGCATTTCGATGGGGGCGAAATGCGAAAACACCCGTGTGCTTAGATTTAGGTGCACGTTAAAGAACCGCAGGTGGTCGAAATTTCCGGAGTCCTCCACTACGGCGTGCCATCATAATCAGAAAGTGGTTTTGGCACGTAAAACCCCAAATATTATTATTAAGACGTAGTCGGCTGTATAGATAGATACTGTTAAAGTGGCAAATGTTCGCCAAGAAATGCTTCGCATTTAAGACTCTTGATACAGCTTCCTCGTTGCGCAATGCGAGCTGCATAAAAGCGTTTTTCCAATCGTGAAAGAATTCAGTTGACCTGCAACTGGGAGCAGTTGGTTTCCTATCGGAACCGGTTGGTCCCAGTCAATACCAGTGGGAACCAGTTGGATTCCAGTTGAATATTTTCACCTGGCGAGCCCGCGAATGCACGCGAAATTGCCGCGCGACCGGCCGCTCGAGGCACTTTGCGTGAATTCGCTGAATGCCGTCAATAAAACGTGAGGCGCGACGCTTACGTATGTGAACAGCCGCGATGGTGGCGCCATCTGATTGAGGCGCAAAGTTCAACCAGGGGATAAATACCCATTGCATAATCTGCCACTATCTAGGAGCAATTATGTATCTGATTAACTGCTGTCGTAAAACGCCGGTAGCGATATGCGGAACTGTTAACGTTCAGTTCTTTAATTTTATTCTATACGAGAACGCTTGAAGTAAAAAAAAAAAGAAGAATAAAAAATAGTCCCGAAGGAATTATTTAGTTGCACGAAGCGTCATAATATTTCACCATCAGCGGTTGCTGCCATCCTTGATCCCCCGAAGCCCCTATTCATTAGACACGCGCCGTCAATCACCCCAATACGCTGAATAGCCGTCTTCCACTGAAACTTATTATGGCAGGTTTGAATGTATGACACGCGTCTTAGGCAGAAGCTCCACATGTGTGTCACACACCTCGCTGGCGGCGGACTGAGCGCAACGGCCTTTTGTTTGAAGTTTCACCTGCTGCTCTCGGGCCTACGTCGATCATCAGGCGCAACTGCGCTTGTCTGTAACTCTAGGCCTACTCCCGCGATGTTCAAGAGACGCGACGACCAGACGCTGTCGCCCCCTCGCGGTGTGAAACAACCACTTGGAGGCGACAACGGGGAAAGAGTAACAAAGTACAATACTACGCCCGAAAAAAAACAAATAAAAAAAACAGTATTGCCGTTGTAGGCCTAACAGCGTCAAGCCAAGCAGTTCACTCCAATAATAGCGATAGAACATGACTGACTTAGCCCTCAATAGTGAGATGAGGCTACGCAACGGCAGATATTTCTCTATTTATTAATTTACTTTTTTTCTTCTGTCACCGCAGGGAGCGAGTATATCGTGATTAGAGTGTACTAGACTGGTACACTCTAATCGTGATTGAAACGGGCAGCGTGGGCGCTGCCATATTGTTACGCAGTGGTGATTACTGGGGGAAATGAATTTAATTTTTGTTGCAATCACCGCTTGTAAGAGGTGACATCATCATCGTCATCATCATCATGTTTTATGTCCACTGGAGTTACTGTATATGCTACCAAAGGGTAGCATGTACAGTAACTCTAATGTCCACTGCAGGACGAAGGCCTCTTCCTGCAATCTCCAATTGCCCCTGTCCTGTGCCAACCGATTCCAACTACCGCCCGCGAATTTCCTAATTTCATCTTTCCACCTTGTCTTCTGCCGCCCTCGACTGCGTTTCCCTTCTCTCGGAACCCATTCTGTAACTCTAATGGTCCAACGGTTATCTAACCGGCGCATTACATGACTTGTCCAGCTCCATGTTTTTTATGCGAAGCATATTACGAGAGCTCAACCCAGCTCCTCAGGCGCGGCGGTGTCGCCATGAAACCACGTGACACCGTGACGTCACGACAGAGGAGAAGTGGCTTTGGCTCAACTCTTGCAAGACGGGCTGGGTGGGAATCGAACCAGGGTCTCCGGAGTGTGGGACGGAGACGCTGCCACTGAGCCACGAGTACGATGCTTCAAAGCGGTACAAAAGCGCCTCTAGTGAATGCGGTGTTGCCTTAGAAACGAGCTGTTTCTAAGGCGTGCGTCTCTTGCTCAGGCGCACATTTCGTTGCCGCGCCGAACGCTGCTTTGCTCGACGCTCACCGCGTCCAATGCGGGGCGCGTAGTCGCTGCCCTGTAGCCCATTGTCTTACACCCCTTGGCGGGTCGACGGGAACGCTGTCGCGTTCCACTCTTGAAGGCGAAGCAGTAATGCATGAGTTGTTTCTTCGTCTAGCCGAACCAAATATAGCCAAGCAACAGCAGTTCACCAGGCTAAACAGTGGTTCAACAACTAAAATAAAGGCTAGTATGCTTCGCATCCTGGGCTTAACCTTACCTAAGCCACAGCCATTTTTTCTCTTAATGTCCATTAGAATATCGTCTGTGCCCGTTTGCTCTCTAATCCAAACCGCTGTCTTGCTGTCTCTTAACGTTACGTCTAGCAATCTTCGTTCTATCGCTCTTTGCGCGGTCCTCAACTTGTTCTCAAGCTTCTTTGTCAGTCTCCAAGTCTCTGCCCCATATGTCAGCACTGGTAAAATGCACTGATTGAACACCTTCCTTTTCAATGATAATGGTAAGCTTCCAGCCAGGAGCTGACAATGTCTGCCGTATGCGATCCAACCCACTTTTATTCTTCTATGAGTTTCCTTCTCATGATGAGGGTTCCTATGAATAATTGACCTAGGTAAACGTACTCCTTCACAGACTCTAGAGGCTGACTGGCGATCTTGAAATCTTGTTCCCTTGCCCGGCTATATATCATTATCTTTGTCTTCTGCGAATTAATCTTCATCCCCACTCTTACACTCTTTCTGCTAAGGTCCTCAATCATTTGTTGTAATTCGTCTGCATTGTTGCTGAATAGAACAATGTCATCGGCAAACCGAAGGTTTCTGAGATAATACTCGCAAATGCTTTTTTCTTTATACCAGATGGATGGTAGATGGTAGATGGTAGATGGCACCAAATTATATTTAAACTACTTCTTACACTTTTTAATCCGCATGAAAAGTTTTGTTTGATCCCTCACTACCCTCTTCTAGCCACCCTGCCCCTTCCTTACTCATGCGAAGAATTAGCTTGGCATGGTCCCATGATGGCGCTGACATCGGTGCCCGGCTAGCTCAGTCTTTTTTTTTTCTTTATTGCCTGCTAGGCATACAACAAAAGCAGATACAGTCAGTTATTTAGAAGTGTGTGAAGAGGAAGAAGAAGAAGCCGTGTGGAACGGCTGTGCTCTAAAATGCTCTCTGCTGGAAACAGCGTATCGGCCCCAGGCCGAGGATCGTCGACCCCGTTTTTGAATGAAGATGCAAGCTACAAAGTTGTCCTCCCGCGTCTACCAACCGGTAACGATGTTTTGAATTCTGTTTTCCTTCATGCGGACTTGAGTGGCAGACCATACCGTGCTCCCGACTTCCGAGACGCTCTGCTTGAGGTAGTGAATACTTCAGATATTGTAGGTGTCGGACAGTATCAAATGAGCCATGTATGGATGGTTACTTGCGCTAGTAGTGCGGCAAAACAGACCCTCGTCGCCTGTGGTGAGCTCCGTGTCAAAGGGCTGAAGTGCATGGTGATAGATCCGGAGACTAAAAACATCAAGCTTAAATTACTATGGCTTCCACCTCACCTTGAACCACGACGCGTTGAGGAAGCGTTCCAGGCCTATGGTCAGGTGAAGTCGGTGGAGAGAGAAGCATGGAGATGCACTGGCATGGAACAGTGGGTGACAACAAACCGGGAGGTTTCCTTGGTGCTCAAGGACACTATCACCGTAACCTCAATACCGCACATTATGTCCATTTATGGACACCAGTGCCTCGTACTTATCCCCGGTAGGCCTCCTCTGTGCCTTCGTTGCAAGCGCGTGGGACACGTTCGACGACAATGCAGAACACCGAGATGCTTACAGTGCCATCGATTTGGTCACTCAGCGGACGCCTGCGTGTCCACCTACGCCAATAAGCTTCGTTCTGGGCAATATAGCGCAGACGAGCCACAACTGGACCACCTCATGGATTCTACAGAGGTAGTAGATGCCACCGGAGAGACTACAGGTGGCATTAGGGACGAGGACCAGGAGACTTTGATGCCAATGCCAACCAGTCATAACAGCTCAAGTAAGACTAGCGAAGCTTCCGGCGAGGATGACTCAGTTTGCCCACCTGGCCTAGCAAGCCTTAAAGAAAAGCCCCCTGATGACAAGGAAGAAGAGGAAGAGGCGATGGACATCAGCAAGGCCAGGAAACGTCCAGCACCATGCAATGACGAAGCAACAGATTGTGCACTACCGGCGCCCGAGAAAGTGTCTCCTAGTGCTCAGCAAACTCCCTCTCCTGGTGATAATGTGCCCCGCCGGTTATATCAGCGTAGTCAGGAGAGTGGAACAAAGAAGCCCAAAGGGAGCAAGACCACAGATTTACCTGTGGCCAAGGGCAATGAAATACAAAAGCTTTAGGTGAGCAAAATGGCTACCGCCTTCACCCTCCCTTTATGTGTAGCGACACTCAACGTACGTGGGCTGAGGAATATAAGGCGTCAGCGGCAGTTACTACACGTGCTTAGGCAGCATGAAGTTGATGTTGGTGCAGTGCAAGAGACAAAGATATCGTCTGCTGGTGATGTCAACCTTGCGCTGCAATCTTTTCAACCTGATTACGAGGTGTGTATTAGCCAAGCATGTGGTGCTTCCGCTGGATGCTTTTTGTTAGTCAGAAAGCAGTTAAATCATTCTTCATTGTCGCTGCGTGTTGATGGGGAAGGCCGCCTTATATGCTGTGACCTCTCTTTTCATTCCCGTAATTGGCGATTCATTTGCGTTTATGCTCCCTCAAAAGTGAGTGACAGGAAGGCTTTCTTCCTCTCACTTGCTCCGCTCCTAGATACTGACAGAGATTTGGTACTGTTGGGAGACTTCAACTGTGTTTGTCATTCCAGAGACCACTCATACCTAACTAATCGTTATGATGCAAGTGCTGCTTCCCTGCATCAGTTAACGGAAAATCACAATCTAATAGACGTGGGCGCCTACACCCCATCTTGGGTGTGGTTCACGCACTTTCAAGGCGTCTCCCATGCTCGACTTGATCGTGTGTATGTTTCGACGAGTCTCTGGTCTAACATACACAACTACGCCGTGAAGCCTGTATTTTTCACAGACCACTGTTTAGTAGCTGTTTCATGGGGTCCCCGAAAATTCCGCAGGTTTGCTCCAAACTGGGAACTGTGGAAACTTAATACACAACTTTTGCGAGAGGAAAGTTTTGTAAACAAAGTGAAAGAATTATGGCTAGAAATAACACAATGTCAACAGCTTCCTTTGTTTGCTCGATGGGAAATGTTCAAAAGTAGAGTAAAAAATGAGGTGATTGCCATTTCATGTGAGCTGTCTCAAAGAAAAAAAGCTGAAAAGCATTACCTTCATGATCTACTTCACAAGCTGCACGCTTTCGAAAGCCAGGAACCAGGGTTGTATAGCGATGAAATAAACATAGTTCGCGCACAAGTACAGAAATATGAGACGGAAGTGTACAAAGGAGCAATGGTTCGTTCACGCACAACTCGCTTCACAGAGGAACAGCCCACAAAAAGGGCTCTCGGTGATGAGAAGCGATACGCGCTTTCTAAGCAAATATTAGAAATTGAGTCTGGTGGGTCTATATACACAGACACGCCCCAAATAATAAGCCTATTTGAAGCTCACTATAAAGATCTTTTCGCTGCAGTTAAGCCTCAGAATGGATACGAAGAAAACGCTGATCAGTTTATTTCGCTTATGCCACACTTAGAAGAAGATGATCGACTCAGCGTTGATGGGCCAATAACTCGAGAAGAAATTAATTTTGCCGTTGAAACGCTGCAGAGGAACAAGACGCCTGGTCCTGATGGCCTTAGTGCTGAATTTTATATAAAATTTCAGGAATTCCTGTGTCCTTTTCTGCAGCAACTTTTCGAGGAAGCTTATCAATATGGTGCGCTTCCTCCATCTTTCTATCAGGGCCACACAGCCTTAATACCAAAAAGCACTGATGATGAAACAATAAAGAGAGTAAACGGTTATAGGCCGATATCATTATGTAACGTGGATTACAAAATATTTGCAAAAATACTGACAAATAGATTGCAGACAGTCATTACTAAATTAGTAGGTGATCATCAAACATGCGGAATTCGAGGCCGCTCTATACAGACAAATGTTCATATCGCACGTTCAGTTCTTGAGTGCATTGAGGGTAGTACGGATCAAGTAGCTCTTCTCCAGATTGACCTCGCCAAAGCCTTTGATAAGGTTCAACACGAATTTTTATTCCAACTACTGCGACATCTTCAGTTAGGGGATGTATTATACAATGGTATAACACTTTGTTATAAACACTGCACTACAAAGTTAATTGTGAATCGTACCCTCTCAGATATAATACAACTACAGTCATCCGTTCGTCAAGGTTGTCCGCTCTCGCCTTTAATCTTCGCCATATACTTAGAACCGCTTTGCTTAAGCGTGCTTTGTGACTCGAGCATTAAAGGATATATGTATGCCGATGAGGAAATTAAAGTGCTAGCTTATGCAGATGACATTGCCTTCTTTTGCGTCGATAAGCCAAGCATTACCAAGGCAATAAACGCTACCCTGCGTTTCTGTGAGACTGCAGGAGCTACTGTAAATTTTGACAAAAGTAGAGGATTTTGGCTAGGCATGTGGGCGCTCACTCCCTCTGTATTCGCGAATATTCATTGGAATCAGTCTCCGTTGCGATATCTTGGAGTACCTCTCGATAACTTCCGTAATAGTGGACCTCATTGGGCGTCCACGATAACCACTATCCGTAGAAAGGTGACAACCTGGCAAGGACGTGATCTCTCCATTTTTGCGAGAGCTAAGGCATGCAATACATTTCTCGCTTCTAAGCTTCTTTATGTTCTGCAGGTCTTGCACTGCTCACGTGTCCATGTCCAGGCATTTCATAGAATATTTGCATGTTTTATTTGGCATTCATCATGGGAAGCCATGAGAAGGGACAACCTTTTTCTCCCGCTTGAAAAGGGAGGCCTGGGTCTTGTGCATTTGTTTGTGCGACAATTGGTCATGCGCTTATTTTACCTTAAAAATGTCCGTCATCCATTCCTTCTCGCAGTTAATCGAGCACGGCTTGCGTCACACCTCCCTTTTCTTTTTGTCACGACAAGCGTTGCTCAAGAACTACCGTTATGGGGCTTCTTAAAGGAACTTGTCGACACTATTTCATTCTTAAAAGCCAGATTCAACCTTGAATATTTGTTTACCGTTAATCGCACGTCGCTAAATGCAGCACTTATAGATAACCTTTTCCCTGAACCGCTGTACCGAAAGCCGTATCTGTCTCTATTTGGTCAAGATGTTCTTTGCCGTGTCCGTAGAATGTGCATTGCGCCAGCAGCAAAAACGTTTTTCTTTAAGCTGCACACCTCCACACTGCCAGTTAAAACGTGGCTTCAGGAAAAAGGACTCTATGTACCCTGGAATACAAATTGTAGGCTTTGCAATCAACCCGAGACAATAGAACATTGCTTTATACTTTGTCGTGACGCATTCCTTTTTTGGGACATTTTACAAAGAACTATCAAAAAAGACTTTCCTCTCACATGTTATGGTATCCGGTTCCTTCCTTTCAAAAAGACAGCCAGTAATACACCATATGATTTGTTTATGTTATTAGGACTTTATTCATTATGGAGAAGTCGAATGATCGACAGACATGCCGAGCCACCTCGCTCGACAAGGTCTATCTTCCGAGAAGAGACTGCTCAAGTCCGGAGTGTGGTGGCTACATATGATCCCGTCCCTGAATGGATTTCGCGTCTGGACGCTTGTGTTTGTTTACCAGAATTTTGAACTGTCATTGGACTGTATACTTTCTGTGAATTTGTTTCTCTTGTATGATCATATATGATGTAACTGTAGCGGTTTGACAGTAACGATAATTCCATGCAATAAAGAAAAAAAAAAGCAGATACAGTGCAGTCGGTAGAGCATGAGACTCTTAATCTCAGGGTCGTGGGTTCGAGCCCCACGTTGGGCGGATTTTTTTTTTTTATGGCTTAGGTTGGCTGAGACTGATGGCGGGTATGGAAGAATTTGCAATCAGAGGACACATGGCAGAACGCGGTAGTGCTTTTTAATTTTTCAATATGTTTTCAGTTATAGCTCAAAATCTTTAAATAACCGTTTCATATTTAATTTTATTCGTTCTGACTTACCACAAATGTATCATATATATATATATACATATATATATATACACACATATATATATATATATATATATATATATATATATATATATATATATATATATTATTAGTTACAGAACCTTTAAATTTTGCAGAAAGAAGGACAATCTTATTTGGAACTCTAACTCTGTAGATGCCTAAAGCAATCATAAGGCAAGAGCCTTTTTTTCTTCTTCTTTGTCATTGTGCGACGGCTGCTATGACGGGCTTTTTATTTGTTTCCTAATCTCTCATGAGCTTGCGGATGTTCAATGCAGTTCCGAAGTTGTAATAGCGCTAACTGAACTGTTCACAATATTTATTTTACATACTCCCAGCATACTTACAAAAAAGAAGAAAGGTCTCCTAAAATCGCGTTTCGAGAGAAATGCAAATAGAGCGGCGTCAAACCGCTTGAGTTAAAAAAAAATCCTAGGGTTATTTCATAATTATGATATTTTTCGTGGTAACTGTTATTGTGGCTTCACTCTCTGTTTCTGCGGTCCTTCAATTGCTGTTTTGCGTCGGCTTTCAGTCTGAAGTCACCTTTTTACCCGCCGTGCTTCCCTCTATTGTGTGCGCATTAAAAAAATAAATTATTGGGTTTTACGTGCCAAAACCACTTTCTGATTATGAGGCACGCCGTCGAGGGAGACTCCGGAAATTTCGACCACCTGGGGTTCTTTAACGTGCACCTAAATCTAAGTGCACGGGTGTTTTCGCATTTCACCCCCACCTAAATGCGGCCGCCGTGGCCGGGATTCGATCCCGCGACCTCAGCAGCCTAACGCCATAGCCACTAAGCAACCACAACCACGGCGGGTTAGTGTGCGCGTGGTAATACCCAAAGGTTCCAGAGTGACCACTATGGGTGGGTGTGCTCAGATAAGGATAGACTAAGGGAGGTTCCCTTCTATTTTTAGTTCTCGGCGAAACCTTTATATGAGGAGGGGAAATGTCTCTGTAGAGAGGAATCAACCTTCGTCTCGCTAAACTTGGCACGGATTTCCTCGCCCCCCCCCCCCCCCCCCTCCAAAAAAAAGATCTCATTTCACTAAAGTTGGAAAAGAGCGCTTAACGACTTGCAGATTTTACTAATTCGAAGCCATGTCACGCTAGAATTAACGCATTGCACCTCGCCGAGTTTCTGTTCTCGGTAAATCTACACAACTCGTAGTACTATTGGTCCACGGGAAGTTAAATTCATGTCTCACATTTAGCGAGTTTTTTTTGTTTGAAAAATTGCCGTAATATTGTTTTTGAGGAACTGCCTGCACTCTGGCTCGGACCCCTCATATTTTTCTTTTTTTTGGGTTGGGGGGGGGGGGAGGCATTTTAGCTAAGGCGGTGAAGCTGAAAAATATTTCTGACAAATATACAAAAGGTATCTCGCAAACTAAAAGAGAAGTATGCATCGTCTACACCACGTATTTATTTCTTTATAAAATCTAAAAACGCCAAAATTGCTAAAATATCGATAATTGGAACTTCTTATCGGCAGTTTAAAAAATAATTACCGCCGATCTTGATGAACATTTTATGGAATACCTACCTGGGACTGGTAAATTTAGCAGTAAAACACATGCTGCATTATTTTACTTTAAGTGAGAAAATTGAGCCTATTTAAATAAAAAATAACATATTAATTCTAAACTCATTCTTTCTGTTGTATATAGTAAAGAAGAGTGACCCATACTGTGCCCTTTTTGCCAGTTTTTAGCAATGAAATGAGTTGAGCTTGAGTTTTCGGGGCTCCTGCATCCGTATTCCTACTACGGTATACGTTGAATTGTCCAGCACGCGAGAGGAACCTGTTTCTAGCATTGTCCTCTAATTACATCTGCTATCTGAAACGCTCCCTGTGTAGATGAACGATGCACCCGCCTAGTGGGAAAGCGCGATGACGTCACCGGAGTGGATGAGCCAGCTGAGTTATGTTCAGATAAGGGCAGTCGCAAAACGGGTCCCCAATATCTTTAATTTTCGCCTAAGTGTTTATATTAGGCATAAAAATCCTTCCACACCTCGGAACTGCGACTACTTTTCCAACGCACAGTATTTCTCACACACAAGAAATCTGAACTGAGAGAAGATGCAAGAATGTCGTTAGCGAGTCGCGAAACGTCGCAAACTTTCAAAAGCTCGTGGCATAGAGAACAAAGGTTTCTACACGTTGACCCTCTCATTCCACATCTATACTAACTCTCACGCGGAGTTCATCACGAGACAGGTTTCTCCAGATGGTTTCCCTCGCACTCATTCATCCATCGGTGCGAGACGATGAAATTTTTCTTAGGAGGCCGCCAAGGATTGGCCACCGCACTTATTATATAGCTTACGCGAAAACACTGTCGAAGCAATCATACATGTCTTTATTATCGGATTACTGTACAACACGACGATGCCAGTGGCTACTCTGCTGAAGTCCGACGACGATGGATGCTCGCCATACACGTGATAATTTCGTATACAGTGCGTCCACTCCCTTCTTCGGGTCGCCACACGCGACGCCTATTGGACGTGGTAGCACCTCTCTTCTCCTTTCGTAAGGTCTCGTATAGTGAGTTAGTCATGGCCTCCGAGATTGCCGCGCGGTGCAGATCGCGCACAGTTCGTGTCAATCTTGGAATTTACTGACCGTGCGATTCGGCCGTCTCCAGCGATCGTTTTTGGGAACTAACAGATATACGAGCAATGCACAAACAATAGAAACTTGAGGCGTGCTTTATTTTTTTTCCTTCTGTTTTCGCACAGACGGCGGGATAGCTTATTCTTTTATCACACGTGCCACTTAATGAGCTATATTTCAAGATTGCGGGCTAAGCAGGCGTTTTGCTTTTTGAGAGGACCCCGCACCAAATCCAGTGAAAAAAACAATTTTTTTTTCTGAATTACTGTTTAATGAACATTCTTTTGCAAAGACGTTGCTACTCTGAGGTACAAATGTTGGAAGTAAGAAAGAAAAATACCTCTGCTTCGCACTTTTCTATGCCTCGTCCCCACGGTGCATCCAGCCTCAACAGGCCGTAGGCAAGTTACGAGTCTGCGCCAGAGTCCATGCAACGCTATAATCTTTTCTATGTTCCCCTCCCTCCCCTCTCTCTCCTCTCACACCCTACCGTTGCCTTGTGCTTCCGCCAGTACCGCCAGCTCATGCACCGTGCAGCTCCCCTGGCTACCGCTACTGACGTCACGATGCCGACAGTGACGTCAGCAGCCGCGACCGAAGAGCTTACGGCGAGGTAGACAGACGACAGGCGCCCGGCTCTAAACGCTCTGGCTCACGCTTGAGCTCGTGACCCTTAGGCGCTGAGAAATATCGAGTGACTCCCGCAGAATCACCACTGTACATACACATTTCGCCCGTTCACTCCTGCAGGTCTGTGTGTACAGGGGTCCACGAAGCCTATATGAGGAAGGAGTGTTGGAAGTTTACGGTTGAAGAGTTGCGCAAGGCGCCCGTTCGGCAATCTCGGAGGCCACTGTTGGGCAGGTACTTCCGCACGCTCTAGCTCTCTCAGGCCTTCTTGTGCTTGGCAGCGGCAGCCGCGGCATGTGCAGGGGGGGCGGCCGGATGACCCGCCGCGGGCGTGACTGCTCCTGCGGCCGCGGCACCCGGCGAGACTGCGGCTGCGGCTGCACCAGCAGCCGCAGCCGCACCGGCCGCACTGTGTGGACCGGAAGCGCCCTGATCCTTGACCATGCACAGTCCCTGGTGGCAGGCGCCGCTCAGCAGTTGGCCGTCGAGGGTCCGGGTCTGCGAGAGGTGCACAGAAGGGGCCATATTTAGGAAGTAGAAGCTGCGTAGTGACCGAACAAACATTATTCTTAATGAAAGAAGAAGAAAAAATGCAGGGAAACAGAAGCGCACATTGCTTACAGCAAAAAGGAAAAAAAAGAAAAGAAAACCCCGCAAAAGCAAGTAGCGTACGTACGACAGGATTATCCTGTGTCCCGTGTCCTGCACTTTCATAAAAATCTTGCAACTTCTGTTGATGATCATAATAGTTCCCCAACGATAACAGTAATCGATCTTGAGTGCATTTCCTTCCTTCAACGCTGCTATCCCGGTACATTTAGGTCACGAATGGCATGCGCGTATCAACAGCCATCGCAGAAACGCAGACTTAAGGCATATGAAAATTATTGCTTGGGGACATGATAATAAGCCTCAAAGTGCGTAAGATATTTTTTACAGTGTATACTGTAAAAAATACAGTGTATACGAGAAGAAGAAGAAGATCGAGGGACCCTGGCTGCTTCTTCACATGCACTCCGTAGTTTTCGGGATTTTTGACCCGTCTAACCCAATTGGACCGTCCAAATTTTGGTCGGAACCGACGCCGGAAGCGGAACGGACCACGAGGACACCATTTTCGAGCCGGTGGGTCCACTATTTTTGGATTTACACGAGCTTGAAGATTCCCTACGTGGCCGGCAGAAGCTAGGCCCATTAGGCCTAACACGGTAGCGGGGCTCCACGGCCCTCCCAGCCTCGGCCAGCGGCAGAGGAGCCTGGAGCGATTTCCCGAGTCATCAACCCCAACCTAGCACACCTACCACCCCAAGTTTCGACAAGTTTCATGGCGGAAACACACGATATTATGGATGAAGATTTCAGCGACGCCGCCGGGGAGACCCTCGCCCACGGAGCAGCGGTAACTACTCAAGCCCTGAAAGGCAGCACCCCAGCGACACCAATGTCACAAGCGAATCAAGGCAAGGACACAGATGCGGATTGGGAGATCGCCATATCCAAGCGGCAAAGAAAACGACAACGTAGCGGACAAGCAGAACTTTTGGCGGGAAAGAAGCTAGGGAATGAAAATCCCCTTGACTCGACGAAGCGCACAGATGGCGCACCAGCTGTGACCAAGCAAGGAGAGGGAGAGAGAGCGCCGAGGAGGAGACTGCCTCCGCTCCCCAGAGATGATTTAAAGGTAGTCCTCCGGCCGAAGGGACTGGCAGTGAAAAACCTGCAGACACACCAAGTGGCGCGAGCGGTGGTTGCGGCCACCGGACACGGATGCAGGGCTGAAGACCTCATCATCCGGCTCCGCACGGGCTCAAACATCATCATAATTAGTACAGACAACGAAAGTGCTGCTCAGCAAGTCAGGCGCATCACGCAACTGAAGATTGGTGAGCACAGCTACGACGTCAACGCGCACGTGGCGGCGCCGGAGGGAACGCTGCGCGGGGTCATTCACGGGGTGGACCCGGGGACCCCCGCCGAAGAACTCAAGACAAACTTACGAACACGCACGCAAGGGGTGAAGATTTTAGCGGCGAGAATGCTAGGCCGATCTAGCACAGCTGTTATCACCTTTGATGGCCCCATCCTCCCCAAGCAAGTTTTGTACTACGGGGGAGAGATGTGGTGTTATCCATACAGACCAACGCGGCAAGTTTGCTATATTTGCTGCCAGCAAGGTCACCGGTCGGACGTCTGCCCGACCCCCGGAATCAGAGCTTGCAAGCAATGTGGCCAGAAAGATCCGGAAGAACATCATCAATGTACACCCAAGTGTCTGCTGTGTGGGGGCTCCCACGCGGCGGGCACGAAGGACTGCAAACAACGCCTAAAGTCGACAAACGAACTACGATGGGGACCCCAGGCCCAGCAGCGGCGGGGACGCAGCAGGAGCAGAAGCGGAGCAAGGCGACCGCGCTGGTTCCGGAATGAAGATCAAGAGCGACAGACCGACTACCGGAGTGAATCCAGGAGCCGCAGCCGAGGGCGCAGCCACAGTCAAGGCCAGGGCCGAAGCCGGGAGAGGGACGAGTCCTACCCACCTCTGGGCGGCGCGGGCCAGCAGACCACGACGAAGCCAAATCAGCAGAAGAAAAGCGGCGGAGTTAAGGTGAGCTGGGGAGCCGGCCCTCCCAAAACGCTTTTTGCTCCGCACAACAACATAACCAATAACACAAGCATGCAGACAGAAAACGAGAAGAGGCTTTGTGCCGAAAACAGTAATCTTAAAAAGGAACTTGAGCTCTGCCGCGAAGAAACCCGGCAGCTCAGGAAAAGAATAGACGACCTAATTCAGGAAATGCAAGAGATGAGAAAGGCAGGTTTCTCACCAGTTAGCGCGCCACCACCGCCGCAGCAACATATAGAGAGCACGCAAACTAGCGAGGGGAACACCTCAATTGAAGACTTCAAAGCTTTCATGCAGCAAATGCAGCAGCAAATGCAGCAGCTCAATCAAAAGATAGCCCTGCAAGACCAGAGCTTCCGCAACTACGTAAAGAATCAAACTACACAGAGAACAGTAAACGACGCCAGAGACCGCCTCTACAACGAGCGCAGGTTTGGATCAGAATCCCAGGGAACAAATAACACCAATACATCAACATGGCAGGACCAAACCAACTAGAGATTTGGCAGTGGAACTGCAGGAGCTACAAGCGCAAGCAAGGGCTCCTGCAACAGTTCATTAACACTAGAGGAAATCCACCAGATTTAATACTATTACAGGAAACAAATTGCATCCCAACCCTGAAAGGATATACGTGTCAGGAAAATGGACGAACAGCGACTTTAATAAGCAACAAAATAACAACCATAACACATAAGGAACTAGAAGAGACACATCTAGAACATATAGTGACCGAAGTGATTCCAAAACGGAAAAAGAAAGCGAAGAGCACTTTCGTAATCAATCTATATAGCCCACCTAAAAACAGAGGAAACTTCATTAAGCTTTTTGCGGAAGCGAAGAAGCTTGCAGGGCAAAACACCCTAATAATAGCAGGAGACTTCAATGCGAAGAGTCCGCAGTGGGGCAGTAGAATCGAAGACAAGAAAGGGCGCAGTATCTGCACGGCTGCGGAAAACATAGGCTGCGAGCTACTCACAGATGAAAGCCAACCCACCAGACAGGGTAATAGCGTAAGCGTGGACACGTGTCCCGACCTAACCTTTGTCAGGGGCGCTAAGCAAGTCGAATGGGAGAACTTGCAAGAAAACCTCGGCAGCGACCACTACATCATCAGGGTCAGCACAGAGGCAGAAATCACCAGGAGGAAGATTGGCAAGGCAAGTCTAACAGACTGGGATGCCTTTAGAGTCCACTGTAAACAGCTAAAAGGGGACATAACCTCGGTAGAGGATTGGAGCCATCAACTCAGACAAATAAGAGATCTCTACACAAAAGAAGTGGAACGAACAGAACAAGCACCAGAAGTGGACAAACGACTCCTCAGGTTATGGGAGGCACGACGAGGCCTAACCAAGCGGTGGAAGCGTCAGAAGCTAAATAGAAAGCTTAAGAAGAAAATTGCCGAAATAACTCAGCAAGCAGAGGAGTATGCAACGCAGCTGGCAAGGCAGGGGTGGCAGCAGTTTAGTACCTCACTGAATGGCACTCTAAGCACAGCCAGAACATGGCATATCCTCAGAACACTCATGGATCCGAGCAAGAGCAAGGCGGAAAGCAGCAAATCCATTCAGAGGTTAATCCACCAGTATGAAGGAACAGAAGAACAACTGCTCCAAGCAGTACGGGAAAAATGCTACGGAAAGATCTCGATAGAAGGCTACCGAGGCGACTACCAGGGTGACGAAAACTCAACTACGGACCGACCCATCACAAGAGAAGAGGTCGTCGAGGCTGTAAGGGCTGCAACAAAGAACACAGCAGCAGGGGCGGACAAAATCCGAAACTCGCTAATTCGAAACCTCAGCGACGAAGCAATTGATCAGCTCACCCTCTACCTCAACAAACTATGGGAGGATGGCAAAGTACCAGCGGAGTGGAAACACGCCGTAGTGGTGATGATTCCCAAACCTGGCAAAAAACTCCAAATTGAAAATCTCAGACCAATTTCGCTTACATCATGCCTAGGCAAGCTGTACGAAAGAATAGTGACTCGAAGAATCCAAACGCATCTTGAAGACGGAGGATGGTACCCCAACACCATGTTCGGCTTCAGGGCAAACTTGTCTACCCAAGATATCTTGCTACAGCTAAAAGAAGAGGTACTCGAGACAATGCCGAAACACGGGGAAAACGTGGTCATGGCCATCGACATTAAGGGAGCCTTTGACAACGTCTCCCACGCCGCCATTATGGAGGGGATTAACACCACTAATTGCGGGAAGAAAGTCCATGACTATATCAGAAGCTCCCTAACCGACAGAACAGCGACAGTAGGCCTAGGAGACCTACGGAGTGACGCCTTTCAAACGCCATGCAAGGGCACTCCGCAGGGCTCAGTAATCTCGCCAGTACTCTTCAACATAGCGATGGTCAACCTTACCAAGAAACTTAGCAAGATCCAAGGAATCAGTCACGCAATGTACGCGGACGACATAACGATCTGGACTACTCAAGGCTCACTAGGGGACAAACAAGACGCACTACAAGAAGCTGCCACCTGCATCGAAGAATACACAAAGCAAAGAGGCCTCAGATGCTCCACGGAGAAATCTGAACTCCTCAGGGTGGGCAGACACCCCACTGATGCCCCGCTCGAAGTAAGGCTAGAAGGACAGAACATCCCGGAACAAAAGATGATTAGAATCCTCGGCATGTGGTTGCAAGGAAGCCGGAAATGCAGCCACACAATTTGCCTGCTAAACAAAGCAGCAGGACAGGTGGGCCGAATGATTAGCAGAGTGGCACACAAGCGATATGGCATGAAAGAGGAGGACACACTCAGGTTGGTCAACAGCCTGATAGTCAGCCGGGTCACATACTCACTGCCGTACCATGCAATCACCAAAACCGAAAAAGAGCAAGTGGAGACCATCCTCCGGAAAGCGTATAAAACAGCTCTCCACCTCCCAAGGAACACATCCAACGACAAACTCATGCAACTTGGAATCAGCAACACTTTTGAAGAACTAAGGGAATGCCAGCTCAACGCACAAGTACGAAGACTCAGCAATACAACGACGGGAAGGGCGCTCCTGACAAAGCTAGGTCGGGAAGTAGAAAAATCACAAAGTAGCAGGGCCACAATACCAGACCCACTAAGAAAGAACCTACGCATACAACCTATCCCCCGCAACATGGACCCAAACCTCCATGCGAGTAGGAGACAGGCTAGGGCAGAGTTTTACGAAAAGACGATGGGACATCGGGACAATACAGTCTATACCGATGCGTCCCTATACTCACACGCACACAAAAACAACGCGGCAGCGGTAGTAGTAAATAATCAAGGAGAATTAATCACAGGACTCACGGCCGAGGTGGCTAACATAACCGAGGCAGAGGAAATTGCTGTCGCACTGGCAGCGGAAGAAGGTTATAGAACAGGAATATCGCTCAATATTCTAACAGATTCACAAGAGGCGTGCCGGAGCTATATAAGAGGCAGAATAAGTAACACGGCGCTCAAGATCCTCAGCAGAGTTCCAATCGCTGAGGGACAACCCACACATAACATTATCTGGATACCAAGCCACGCAGGGATCAGGGGTAACGAAGGGGCGGACTGCCTAGCTCGAGGGATGACCAGCCGAGCAGGAACGTCAACCGCCCCAGAGGGGCCACAGATCAACTGCGGGAACAGCTATTCAGAGCTATTAAACCTCTATAAGGGTCTAAGATATCAATATCCGCCACCACATAAATCATTAACAAAGGAGGAGGCCGCAGGATGGCGGAGACTGCAAACGGGCACCTTTCCAAACTTACACCTACTAAGTAGGATGTTCCCCACGCAGTATAGCGCAACCTGTCCGTGGTGTGGAGCTAAGCCAACATTATATCACATTACATGGGAGTGTACAAGAAACCAGGCATTCCACAAACACAAAACACCAAGTGCGGAGCAATGGGAGAGCTGGCTCACCAGCCGCGAGCTAGAGACTCAAAGAGCTCTAATAGCGCACGCGTGCGAGGCGGCCCGGCTCAGTGGAGCCCTGGACTAGGGGCCCATCCATGGCTGAAGAGGACTCAAGCTTCAAGAATGAAGACTTCGGCCTCGACCCGCTAAAACCTTTAAAGAGTGAATAAAGTTTTCCATTCCATTCCATTACAGTGTATACTCCGTTTGTGCTTACGCTCTTCTTTGCGCTGTAAGAAATCTGAATCTCGGTCAACTGGTCAGCTGTACAGTTGCTGCATGCGAAAGTTCACAATCGGCTCTATAGAGACCCGCCGTCTAAAAACAAGTATACTGCTTTTCCTTGTTAAGAATGGGAAAGCGGGGTGGGGTAAAGGGGGGAGGGGGGGTGTACACCTTTTGCCATAGACTGCAACTGTCGCGCTCGGAGCGGACACTTGGACTTTTCAGCGGCAAATGGAAAGCCAGCAGTACCCGGCGTTCCGATGGTTCTCCTCGTTTAACTATTGACCAGCCACGACGCCGCTTAGCTTCGACAATACGTCGACATACGACGTACTCAACACGACATGGTCGTGCGCGAATTCCGGAGACGTTGAAGTCTATGCTTAGTCCACAGTGGCGTGAACACCGACACAGCTCACCTTGCAGGGCACGCCGTCCTCGCCGTCAGTGAAGATAAAGTAGGCTCCCTTGCCTTCGACCATGTACTCGCAGTTCACACGGCATTCCGAGAAGAGCTGCGACAGAAACAAAAGCGAGGCTCAGTCTTGTTGTTTTGCCGCCGGGATCTCGAGACGCGTAGCGCAACGCGGCAACCACATGGCGAGCGATGTGTTTTCAGAGGTGTACTGTCGTGCGGCGTCAGCGAGTTTGCGTTTTAAAGGGAAGCGCTTTTGGCGAACCCTTCCGGTTTCGCGAGAAAAGCAGGCCGTGGCTGCTGCTGATGCTGTAAAGCACAGTGCAGAAGATTAAGTTTTATAGCATTTAATTAAATGCTTCACGAATGCTTCGCATCACTTAGATTCCAACGTGGGCTTTGAATTTGCATGCTTATTAGAGCGCTAGCTCTTATACTCCAGGTACAAACCCAGAAAACGCCTCGTTCCGTAAATCTGACCTTCAAGCTCAGCCAAGGTCAAAGTGGGACTTGGCCTGCCACTATCAGCGGCTGCTGCGTACGCCGCGTGGGCGTCCATATCTTGAAAGCGATCTGCGATGTGTACAATGTACGCCGAGTGCTGGTAGCTTCGTATTCGCGGTGCTTTCGACGCTTAGTTCACGTTGAAGAGAGACGCAACTTGAAGGTCAATTCGCTCGCTACTGCTGCCGCGCCGAGCAGCGTCTGTGTGTTGCGTGATGCCATTGTAGATGCGGTAGTTGCTGACGGCGCCGAGCAGCGCCTGCGTCATTTCCCAAAGCAAAAAACCGTGCTATCGCTCGACAAACTTGCTTTAACCGCGTTCAGCCACGGCAATTTTTACTGACATGTACACATATTGAAACACGAACACTTTTGAGCAAATCATATCATCTGCAAATGCCTTTACACCTGTTGCACCCGGCTTTAGTTTTAGGAGACGACCCACTGGTGCCACTGATTGACTGGCTAAGACATGCTAAGATCTTAGACAAAACAGGCTTTTCACATAAACTGTAGAACGATGCCGCTTTTGCTGCTTTACTTGTTTTTCGAACACCCTGTGGTTGGCGCAGCATAGCCCAAGTCAATTTTGCCTCAATAAACGCTATTTACCCTACTAACTTTTGTTACGCGGTGAAAGTGCTGCCATCACAGACGAAATGCGTGCCACAGCTTATCGCTTCAATTGGCCACTACACGACTACACATTGAACACATTCTGGAACAACAACGCTGTGACCATGCAGTGTACTATATATTAACGCGCCGATGCCGGGCTACACTGACTGACCGACCGACTACGGCGGAAGAGAACAGCATACTGACCACCCATACATATATTTCAATGGAACTGACCTAGAAACGTTGGCAACTTGTCATGTTCGACAAGCATTTGTCGATAATATTCGATAGTATGCGCGTCAATATCCTTTTCTTTCTTGCTTCGTGTCGTTCGCGTATTTGATCGCAAATGAGTCTGCTTGTTACGACTTTTACTTCCTCTAAGTGGTAAAGTTTGGTCATATTTCCAACAGACCGATGCAATTCGAAAGGCCACGCCGAACATCGATCCAAAGACCTCACGAAATCATTGAATCGGTATAGTAGCGATAGACGGTGTGCACAAAGAGCAGAGACGTAGTCACCGCGAGCTTATCACTCACGCTTACTAGTAATTCCTCGTTCAAGGGGAACAATTGCAAGCTCCTATCCCAAACACGAACAAAGTTCCACGGGTTACTCAGTCTTTTCAGACAGGGATAAGAACACGCCGCTTCCTTCAGTAGACAACACGCGTGCGGCCCCGGACATCTAAGGACATCGCAGACCAGGCTATTGCTCTGTATCGTGTGGCTAGCAGCCAGTTGTTTCACTATAGAAGGTCGTATAAGGTGTTGGGAACCCCGCGTGCACCTATTCAATAGGCTAGAGTGTCGTTCGTTGCCCGAATTAACCAAACAGATCGATCCGCCAACTAAGAACCACGCCATCGGAGGAACAAACAGAGCTTTTTCTATACCTGCATCACTTGCGAACGCTGCTCTCTGAGCGAAGCTGCTCCGTTTGAGGCGCTTTGGCGGAAAGTTCCTGCTTTGGTACGTGGTAAACGAGCACCTACTTCCACCGACACAACTGCTTCGGCGTGACGATACCATGCAGCCCCCTTTCCTTCAAAAAAAGTCTGAAAGAAACCTGACTTTAATCTCAAGAAGCTTGCAGTTAATTATTCCGCCATGAACTCATGACTATGCTTCTTTAAGAGCGCCGTTAGCTTATTTGTGGCGATCCCATCCTTAACCCTTTCAGTGTCGGTTGTTTTCGCAGACCACACAGTCCTAGCGTCGGTTTCTTCTTTTTTTTTTCTCGGATATTAAAAAGCGAACAAAACGGGTTATTTTAATGCGATTAGCAGTCTTAGTACGTCACGTAGTTTCAGGGTACCAACCATATATATACATATATAAATAAATAATTTCCCACCAGTCCGGATCACTGGGTAGTCTATAAGGTCGATGGTTAAAGCATCGGGCTGCTGTGTTCAGGGAACAGGGTTCGAAAGCAACTGTCCGGCCAACTTGAGTCAGTGGGTCTGTGGCACGTGTACTTAGGCGGCGCTCTTCAGCGAACCTCTTTCACGCCGACGTAGTTCACTGGGGATGAGGAACTGTGTGTGTGGATCTGGGAATGTATGGCTCTTAAATGAATATCTTTGATGCCGACTTCGAACACTATAGGTATGCACCATTGGGTATGCGTCACTCTTCAATGAACTCCTTTGATGCCAACTTGGGTCGCTGGCTATGTGCCAGGAGGCGTGTGCCGGACTTCAGTGAACCTCTTTGACGCCTATACTTGGGTCACTTAGTACGTGATAGGTATGCGCAGCTCTTTATGTGACCCTCTCTGATGGCAACTACGGTCACTGAACACGTACCACAGGTTTGCGTCGCTCTTCAATGACCGTATTTCACGCCAACTTGGGTAACTATGTGCCACTTAGTGCTGCATACACGCGTCATACATAACGTGTTTGTGTGGTTCCAATACGTCTCTACGTTGTTTCAATGGTAATCGCATTACTGTCGACATTTATCATGAGGTAGGTTCTGCCAGAATTTTTTTTATGTAGCAGGGAAGAAATGACACGGATAATGGGAGTTGCTTTCTCGGTATTATCCACACTTTTATACCCGAGAAGAGGAATAAAACGCGCAGGCAGGCTCGAGCACACCATCGCTCTCTGTACACCTTCACGGCATCAGGGTCGGAATCCGAGGCGATTGAAGTTGCCTCTCTCGGACAACATGCTGTCATCTCCTGAGTCCCAGCTTGGCTCGTATTCCGAGTCAAAAGAGCCACCGCTCCAACCAGCATTTGAAGGCGCCACGCGAGCAGCCATCTCAAGGCGATCATGTGTCCACGCTCAAGGCAGGAACGCTGCCGCTCATTCGAACTCGACCAGACGAAGCGAAGAGAGCAACAGATGAACGAGATACGACAGAGGCCAGAGCCAGCCTGACGACAGCACACAGACCATCAGACCAAAGAACAGACACAGACCAAAGAAGCGACATCGTCGCTGGAAAGGAGGCACGCTGTATAGTGACCAAAAGTAGCGGGAGACAGAACAAGAAAACAGAAAAAAAGAACAACCATCTATAAGCATGTGACAAATGGCAGAACCAGACGAGAGAGGTGGTCTTGTGCTACAGCGCGAATGTTTGAACGGAGGATCGCCGCCGTAGCAGTGTGTACAAGTTCCGGGAGCCATGCATCCCTCCCGTCTGCGGACATACGTGTGCGCTCCGCGCGGTGTGCCCACGTCCACGCAGGAGAGCGTTCCGCAGTCGCTAACAAAAACCCAAACTGAGCAAAACCATGGAGAGGAGAAAATATGCTTCTATGGCTGACTCAACCACCTCGGAGCTTGCCAACTTCCTTTTACTGCGCACATCCGACTGGAGAGAATGGAGAAATTACGGGTTTACGCCACTGACATTGCGGGACAGAAACGCGGAAGCATACCGGTATATGTCAGCAACACTGAAAGGGTTAAATCGATGGGTCTGTCTTTAACCGGGAACACCAACAAACGGGATGCGCTATACACATAACGAATCGGCTTATAATCAGCCGTTTGTGCCACCTTAATAAATGTGCCGGTGGTCGGCCGTAGTGTCTACGGAGTTTCGCAAAGAAACAGGCTGCACCTAAATATCCTCACTACCCCAAATATTATTTGAGCCTTCAAGTCCATACGGTTTCTTTACCTTCCTCCCTTGATATGGCGCGTCCGATCGGCCGCTTTCACGCCGAATAAAGTGGATCGGTCCCGAAGATATGTTACTAAAACTGGGCCGTAATCCGCGGCCGCTTGGATCACGCGATGAGGTCACGTGGTGGAGTCACTGCGTGTATATCGCGCCGGTCTCTACCCGAATCTGTCGCGCGCTTGAGTTTGCCACGCATCCTTTAGGTCACATTATATAAAATGTCACTGAATGAAATTTTATCGAATTTCAAAGGAGCTGACGCTATCCATGACCATCACTACCGATAGTCTCTACTGGTTTAAAAAGAAACGAGATCGTTTCTGTACCTTTTGCAGCGACAACTGTTACCGGCTGTCAACTCGCTTGAATTTGCCAGGTGTCTGCAGTAACGCATTACATCCGAACGAGTTCGCGTCAGTACGTGCTACGAACTAAGTTGGAGAACCACCACCGTCGATGAGCGCATTCTGCGCAACGTGCAGATTTCCCCTGCGCGGCGACAACCATTAATCATCACGGAGTCATTAGAGGGTCTGCTCTATGATTGTGTGCTACACGTGTGCTGTGGCGTAGGCGCACATTTTACGATGCATGCGAAGATTAACTGCCAAACGCCGTGAAAAGGTGGGATACAATGGAGCCCCCACGAAATGTCAACGAAACTGCGCAATTTGCGACATGCTTGTGGGGAACAATGCGTTGTCCGCTCGGGCTGTAAGGCAGTGCAGTCGAAGTATGGAAGTGAGCCGATCCCGAAGGCAATGCATGCTAGCAGAAACGTGTCGAACTCGAATCCCGCGTGGGCGTAAAGGAGCGCTGAAGCCTTTGTTATGTCCAGAAAACGTGAAAAGGAGCAAACAACGCACAGACACGAAGTGGAGCAATAAAGAAAAAAAAAGGAGAAGAGAAAGACGAGCCTCTACAGATTTGCTCAAGTTGTCTATCCCACATAGTGTGTACGAAACAGATGCCTGATAGGAAACAACAACAGCAACAACGACACTGCTTTGAACGTTTCTCGAAACTGCTAATCTATCCTTTTAATTGAGCCTATCATCGTGTCAGTAGCGGCGACAGACGCCACGAAAACTGGAGAAAGTACTTCTAGTAACAGCTGCCGAGGTTAAAGAAAGAAAGAAACAACGAAAGACAAAAAGAAAAAAATCTCCGACAATTACGATACTTCCCAATGCGAAATTTGAGCGCAGCTGATTAGGTGTATTCAATTCTCGATATATTGAGGCAAAGAATTTTAATCTTAACGGCAGGGTTCTCTCGGCGGCGGCGCTGAGCCTCTGCTCAAGCAGCTCGTTTAGCAGCAGCGGCAGACGAAGAATTTCCACCGGTTATGTCTCTCATTGTTCAGTGAGAGAGCGTGAACACAGGAACACGTGGCTCGCGTGGAGCGCAATCTCTATCGGTGGCGGCGCAGGCAAAGTAGCGCATGCGTAGCGGTTCCGAAGCCTACGCCAGCACTTTGTTTCCAGATATGGCATTGGTGGACACGCTCGTCACATGCCTTAGTAATGACGTCATCGGCGACCGGTGGACAGCGTACACTACTATGGCGCCATCTAGTAGCAGGTCGCCGCCGTTGAACGCGTCTCATACGGCACTCCGCTTTACTGCTTACCCTTTCGCCGTGCCCACCTTCTCTGATTTGCTCCCCTTTCCTCCTCGCCCTATTCGCTTTCGCCGTCTTTCATCCTCCGCTGCGCTCCGCGCTCGCTCTCTTTTTAGAACATCGAACCCAGCCGTCTTCACGGCGCAAGCTCCATTTTCGGCAAGCGGTAATTGAATCTGCACGTCAACAGCATCTACTGCGCACCATCTGCGAGCATCATGACGTCGTCAGGTTGATACCGGCTTACCAGGCTCTTGGGCTTAAATGTGGCAGCGCCAACAACGGTCTTCAGTGGACGCGGCAGCACGGCCGTGACAATGTCGCCTCACGTACGATTGTCCGTGCAGTTTCTTGCCAGCCTTCTGGATTTCTCGGCGCACTGAGTGGTCCGGAATGCGTAAACCAATGCAAAACAACTTGCCGATCACTGTGGGTGCATGCGAATTGCCCTTCCTTTCTTTATGCCGAGTGATAATCTTAGCTTGTCCGCTGCGCCTGCCAGGAAAGTGTCAAGTGCCCACCGGTTCAACAAAATGTTGTCAAGGCCAACTTTGTGACGTCGTCAGCATTGGATATCAAAGACCCCCAGCCACAGTGCAGCTTCAGTGGGCGAGGCAGCATGCAGTACAATGCTCACGCGGTGCTTCTTTATGGTGCAGGTATGTTACTAAGATAACGATCACTGTATCCGTTCAGATAACCGTCACTCGCTGCTGTTTACTTGCCCACAAACCGTTGTTCATTCATTTACTCCGTTTGTGCTCGGCTTGTGCATTCTGTGAGTTGTTTTGTTTAAGTGGAGACGTTGAGCTAAACCTGGGATCAAGGGTACCTAAGGGTACTTCTGGAGGAAATTCTGGCACTGGCTCTGGAACACCTGCGCTGTTACCGAGTGGAGATGTGGATGGTTCCGACGGCGACTCGGCATCCACTCACAGAGAACGTTCCGTTTCTACCATGTTTTCCAGACTGCTTGCTGGACAAAATAAAATAGCACAGGATATTTCTGAACTTCGTTCTTCTCTCAATTCGCGCTTCGAGGCTACTGAGCTGCGTCTTAACGCTCTTGAGTCATGCCGCACTGCATCTAGTGTACCTAAAAAAATGATGGATGAATTAAAAGGTACAGTTGGTTCTTTTAATGAGAAAAGGATTTAGCTTTCGATTCTGAACGCCACCTAGAAAATAGACTGCGCCGTAATAATTTGATTCTGCATGAAATTTCTGAATCTTCAGATGATGACAATGGGCATTAGTCAAGGTTGTTACAAAATTTTTCACAGGAACCCTTTGCATGGATTGCCCACAAAATGAAAGGTGCCATAGGATCGGTAGACGTAACAAAGACCGCACCGACCCCATTGTTTTGAAACTTCTAGATTTTCGTGAGAAAGCTCAAATTCTTAAAAACGCGCCTAAGCTGAAGGGCTCCAGACAGTTAACGCATATCTGAGGACTATTCAGACAACGTACGATCTATTAGAAGAAAGCTACGGGAGGCAACTGGAACTGACCACAACAGCGGCTCCTCGACGCGAATAGTACACGAACACTTATTTATTGACAACGTGCGCTGTAACTGGGACGCGCGGACTAACACGATTGTGCAGTCTCGTAATCACGATACCAGGTCGTCTCCTAATTTTCGATGACGCCCATGTGTCTTCCCCGATAATCTCCGAATTTTAAATATTAACGCGAGAAGTTTAGTGAACAAGTTTCCTGGTTCGTTGTCATTAACCTTGTCCTCCTTCCCCCGTACCATTGTAGTTAGGGAAACGTGGTTTCATAGTGAAATTTCCAATGCCGAAGTATCGCTACCAGGCGTTAATGTTACAAGAACTGATAGAACAGAAGGTGGAGGCGGCGGCGTTGCCTTATATCTACACAACGACTTAAAATTTTCTGTGCTTGCTGCTCCTTCTCAAACTGAGTCGGTTTGGCGTAAAGTTTATTTTGAGTCATTGACTTTTGTTGTTGGTGTCTTTTACCGCCCACCTAACTTGATCACAGGCCCGTTGGTTTCCTTGAATGCTTTCATCCAAGAAATAGTACCTCGTTGGTCAAATGTAATATGCACGGGTGATTTTAATGTCCCCGATATACACTGACCGTCGTTATCTCGGCTAGGCCGTGATCCCCAACTATACAGAGAAGCATTGAACTTTTCACAGACTTCCGGCTCAAGAGGAAGCTTTAGCTCGTGCCCAACTCCGACGCGGCCTATTCAAATACATGTAAAAAGAAGAAACGCTTTTATGAGATAACCGCTGGACCGATTTTAATGAAATTTGTTGTATTTGAAAGATAAAGATAAATTCTAGTGACTGCTGGTCGCGGAATTTCGATTTAGGGCCTCAATTTGGTTAATTCGTTTTTCAAAAATTCGAAAGCTTGAAAAACAATAGAAGCACGAAGTTTACAAATTATTAGGTCTGCATCAAGAACAGATATGGCAGTTCTGTAAATGGCATCCATTAGATCATTCAAAGCGGACAAATTCACTATATCAATTTATATCTTACGTGACTTCGTTACGTTGTGTACAAGGGTTCTGCAAAGTCTGTGTTTCCATAATACTAAATGTTTGACATTCACGTGTAACATATCAATTTTGTCCGGTTTAGATGTACTATTAGATGCAATTCACATAATTTCGATACAATTTTTCATTGCAGAGAGACAGAGCTGTAAACGTGATAGTTTCGTTCTCTGAAAATTTGCGATTTTTGCCAATTTTTCATAAAAAATTGACGACTTAAATCAAAAATTCGAAACCAGCGGTCACTAAATTTTAAGTTTCTCTTTTAAATGCAACAAACCTAGTCAAATTTGATGTAGTGGTTGACGAGAAAAAACGAATTCTCCTTTTACATGTATTTAGATTGGAGCACCCGAGCTAAGGCTCGGGTGGTCAGGGATGCCACAAGAGACACGGCAATTTTAGATCTTTTTTTTTCAGCCCTAAGGTCTGTGGTTATGGTTACGAATGTGCTGTCGTTGACGGCATATCGGATCATAAAGCGGTCTTTACATCCATTTCCTATACTGTACGGAAAACCCGAAATATTTATTCTACTATCCGCGATATGAACCGTGCTAGAGTTGGTATAATTGATACACTTAGTGCTTCCTTCAGCCAGTTTGAAGCAGTTAGTCTTTTTGACGTTGTCGATACTTTAATTACATTTTTAGTGATCTCGCTACTTTTTGCATCACGCGTTTTGTACCGTTAAAAAACAAAAAAAAAGACGAATTCAGAGCTGCCTTGGATCCCACGAGAAATTTCGCACCTGTCACGACGACTTGGACTTTTTCGGCGTACTAAACGTACCGGTGACTCTGTTCTTATTGTACAATTCAGTGCTTTTATGGAGGAACTTCGAAACAAAACTAATGCTGCTCGTGATTTTTACTTCCAGGTAACACTGCCAGGTTTGCTTAGAAATAATCCACGCAAATTTTGGAGCTCTGTTTTGCCAAAAGTATCTATCACTGACACTTTTGAAGTAAAGGACACAGTACAAGTGATACTTCTATGATTACAAATGCATTTAATAGTTGCGGTAAATCTGTTTTACACTTGATAACTCCGTTGTTCCTCCTTTTATAGAGCAGACCCATAATTATATTAACGACATTGTTGTTTCGAAACAGGGTGTGCTGAATTTGATTTTAAAACTGGATCCAAAAAAGAAAGGTAGTCCCGACAATATAGACAATGCATTACTCTTTAGATACTCTTTATGGACTAGTCAATATTTAACTGTTATTATTCAGAAATATCTCTCGACTTCTGTTGTCCCTTCTGCCTGGAAAACGGCTAAAATTCTTCCACTATTCAAATCTGGGAATATGCAGTCCTTACTAAACTACAGACCCATCTCTATGACATCTCATTGTTGTAAAATACTTGAACACACAATTTACGAACATATAATTGAATTTATAGAATATAATAATGCTTTATCTGATGCTCAACACGGTTTTCGATTCGGATTTAGCACCACAACCCAGCTTAGTGAATTCACTCGCGATATCATCCCGGTCTCCGATGCAGGTGATCAAATTGATGCAATGTTTATTGATTATTCAAAAGCTTTCGACACTGTGTCACACTCCAAATTCTTGAAAAACCTTACTGTTATTCTTAACAACCAAGCATTGGTTAACTGGATTTCTTCTTTTTTATCCAATGCATCTCAGTACGTACTCTTTAGGTCTTCTCAATCCTCCACTTGCAGTGTAACGTCTGGCGTGCTTCAAGGTTCAATATTAGATCCGCTTCTATTTTTGATTTTCGTAAATTATCTACCAAGTAATATTCCTGTTAAAATCCGCATATATGCAGGTGATTGTGTTTTGTGAAATATTATCCTTAATGATTCATTTGCATCATTTCAATCATGACATGAGACTTGGCAGATGCAAATCAACTTCCGGAAAACTGTATCTATATCATTTACCAAACGTTATTTCCCTTCTCCGCTTTCCTATTCGTATAATGGCTACCCTCTAGGAGATGTTTCACAGTATAATTATCTAGGTCTTCTATTCACTCACGATTTATCTTGGTCACATCACATCGAACTCATGTGCAACCGTGCGCTTAGAAGGTTAGGCTTCTTGCAACGCACATTACGTTCAGCCCCACTTAGTACACGACTCCTCTCTTATAAAACACTGGTTCGTCCAATACTGGAGTATGGCTCTGTCGTGTGGAACCCACACAAAATATCTGACATCTACAAATTTGAATCGGTCCAGAAGAAAGCCGTACGCTTCATTTATCGTCGCGTTGACAGGTATTTTTCACCCAGTTCCCATCTTCTTAGTCTTCAACTCGCCAGTCTCTCTTCTCGTCGTCACATTGAATCTTTGAAGTTTCTTTATACTGTAATTACCTCCCCACGATTTTCCCTACTTAGCAAATACATCGCGCCCGCTGGACCCACAACCATGCACCAGACACCACCATGAGTTGCATATGTCCACTTTTCACCATCATAATTATGCGTTTAAATACAGTTTTTTTTGTCAGTTCTGTAGAATTGTGGAATGCCTTGCCTGGTTGCGTAAGATCTTTACCCCTCGATTAAATTGTATGGTATATTACTAATCATTGATGTTCAGTGCTCTATTTACGCTTTTCCATGCATTGTATTTCCCCACTCCTGCGATAGCCCTTCGGGGCTGCAGTATGTTGAAATAAAATAAATAAACAAATGAAAATATATGGACACAAAGCGCTGCATGAGCGGAGGTCTGTCTGCGGCGGTTGCTGTGAATCGCGCACTCACGTCACCAACGGGCTGCTTCTCGCGATCTCCCGATTGGCGAAGCAGTCGCGCCACTCTACGCTCAATTTGCAATGTTTGCTCCCGTTTGCAGGTTGTCCGCACCAGCCAATGTATCTCGAGATAGCACGTATAGAACAGCACTCAAATTATGCATTAGTGAGTATCGTAATCGCCAGTGAATTTTTTCATCCTTCGGTCAGCTCGTTCCTTCTGCCGGTTACACCGATGCCGAGGCCGACGCTCAATGGGCGCCTAGAGCTACGCTTTAAAAAAGAAAGAACAGTAAGATATACGTGTAACCAGGAGCCGTATTCTTGCTCGATTACTTTGTTATTTCTCTTCCGGTGCGCGTTCATTGCATACGACACCAGACAGAATGCCCATCGCCACAATGAGACACCACTCTGCACGTTACAACACGCAGAATATAGTGTTTCCGAAAGTGATCAATTAAGAATACGGCTCTAGATTGTACAACTCACCAGAATGCTGTATATCTTACTTTTTTATCACTAGCTACAGCGGTCATCTGCTCTGCACGCATTACATGACCTGAGAGAGAGATAGAGAAGTGGTTCTTGTAGGGAAAGGAGGAAAGGCTGGCACTATCTTCTGCAACCTTTGCGGGAGCACGGCCCAGCGCCAGCAGGGGGAAAGATATAGGAGATAGAAGGAGGAAGAAAGGTAGAGAGTCGCCACGGCAGCAGCGGAACAGCCCGGCCGGGAAGGCCCAGTGGCTTCGACCGGAGGAGTGGACTAGTGATAGCCCACAGGAGGTGGTCCAGCAAAAGCGAAGTTGAGGCGGATCAGGAGGCCCGAGGTGGTGAAAAGCCGTTAGGCTATTCGTCTTTGAAGAAATTCCCTAGAGTCTCGCCGAGAGCCCCGACGAGTCGTGGTACTCGATGACACTTGGGAAGGCTGGTAGCTGATTACGACTGGGGAAGAGGATGTCTTCCTGATGACGTGACATTACATGACAATAAAGAAGCAGAGTCGATGAGGCCATGTATTGTGAAGGAGGAAGGGGGAGGGGTAGCGTAAAGTAGATCAAGTTCTGTTATAGAGTGGAGAAAGGAGTGGCCAAGGAAAGGGAAACGCAATCGAAGACGGCAGAAGTTTAGGCGGCTGCGACGAGGTTGGAATATTGTAGGGCGAAGTACACTGACACAAGACAGGTGTAAAAAGCGGCGATCGCACCGGGAGAGGCCTTCGTTCCTGGGCCGCTATTTTGTAGCGATGCCTTATGCCTTATTCTATGCTATTCTTATCATCCACCAGACACGGCCGCCTGATCCCGTTGATAATGTGGGCAGACCGTCGCTCTGACCACTGGCCAAGCGCGAAAAGCCTGAAAAAGCATAGAATCGGAAAAGGCATCGCTACAAAATACCGGCCCTGGGCAGTGGACGTAAAAAAAATGACCAGGGTTAGCTTGGTTAAGCCAACAATGCGTTGCATATTGCGCGAGTTGGGGCCCAGCTTTTTCCTCCGGCTGTCGTGACGTCACGTCACGTGGTTGCGCTGAAGGTCAATGGTGGCTGCCCGGCCGCGCCCGAGGGCTGAACTGAGTGATTGCAATATGCGACGCATAAAAACGCGGGCTGACAAAGACTGCGCCAGCGTATAATCGTCACTCGCGCAACACTACTGCCTCGTGAGCGCGTCACCTTGACGTTGGTGCACTTGTGCGTCTTGTGCTGCGCCCCGTTGCGCGCCATGTCGGCTTGACCGTGGCCCGCTGGTGCTGCCGCCGCGGCGGCCGTCGCACTCTCGGCCGCCGCTCCGTGCTGCGGCGCGCCGCTGGCTGCGGCGGCAGCGGGAGCCGCTCCTGGGGCTGCGGCCGCAGCTGGAGTCGCGCCGTTGGCCCACGCTGAAAGAGTGAAGAAGAACGTGCGCGCTTTGTATGCGCGATCAAAGAGACAAAGTGAATAAGAGCCGGCAAGCAGTACAGCCCTCTATGACAAGCTTGCGGCTCGTCCGAATGTACAACCTCAAAAGGAGGGTGATGTTTCACCGAAAATATAAGCAACCGTAAGCGAGCAAGGACAGCCTCAGCCTGGAGCCAATGTTTGGACAAACGGACTTGTCCTTAGAACTGAGGTGAAACAGCGCGAAAAAGACGAGGACACAAGGAAACAAATACCACAGACAAGCGCTGACTGCCAACTGGAAGTTTATTTGAAAATCACCGGACATTTATAGCTTCATCAGCATAGGCATGCGCACATCATTCACAAAAGCATCTGCAAATCATCATTTTAATCTTTCTTCCAAAAATGTTATTTCTTTTCCCGACAAGGGGGTTGACATTTTGGCTTCGAGACCGGGCTTTCCCTTACGTGCCAACTGTTGGCTTAGTTGTTGTAAAGACACCCACCACGCACACACACACTCACAGACAAGAAGTTAAAAGGAAAATGGATAGACGTTACGGCTTCCGCACATCCCCTATACGACGGCCATCGTTGATCAATTAATATCCCTCATCTTCCTGTAAACCATTTGCCTTGTTTGATTTTTGCCCGAAAGAATGTATTTGGATATTCACTGTTCTTGCGAGATGAAAATAAGCTGCATCATTGCACGATTGTATCGGAACCAGTGTGAAAAGAACGGCGGTTATTAATTTGTGGTGGCTGTCGTGGTGATATTAGCCCAGGACCGTCTGAGCGTCTCTCTCTCTGTCATTAAATAGACACCAAAGGTAAACACGCATGATCTTAACTTGGTCGAGCAGAGGCCTGCATTTGTCATTGTCAGCCTGCATCATTTACCGATGCATTGCTTAGACCACAAATGCAGGCCTCTGCTCGACCAAGTTAAGATCCTGCGCAAGTGCCATAATGACAAAGCACGAGAACTTCTTGAATCATATTACATAAAAAAGAAGGGACAAGCATGTATCAGTGACACATCGGTCATGCTCTACAATAGGGAGGCACGTTTCTTAGATAGTATGTTTAGGTAAGCCACGCCATTGGTTTTTTCTGATTATGCTGCTGATACCCTGAAGCGCCTGCGCTGGCATTGTGTGATATATAAGTGTTTTTTTTTTCTCGAATAAACCTCAGTTGTTAGTTTGCGCCTGTCCTGTCTTCTTTTATGTGATTGTCTAGTAAGCGCAACCAATGTTCCCAATTCCGGGATACTGTTCTGAAGAAAACTCTCTTCTCACGCTGTCCAAAATCCTTTTCTTTTTAATTCAGATGCGCTCGCTTTATTGAACCAAAAGCGTGCAGTTGAGCTGAGAAGGCATCATTTAGAAATACATCAGCGCTACAACGGTTTCTGGTTGTCAGTAACAGCTGACAGACCTAATTATGTGACCGCGTGTCTCGGCAAGATTCTTGCGCCGGATACTGCACTATACATAATAACCGATTAATTTGCTGAAGTTTATACTTTCTTTTTAAATTCAAAAGAAACAACAACAACATCAACAACAATAGTGGCAGCAACACACGCACACACATGCAGATGAAATAATATAAAGAAACAATATGCAGTAGTAACTGGACACACTCCACGCAAGCGGTCACGCAATCATATCTTGCGAAAGTCAGCAACAGGCATGAGTGACTCTTTACGGCTAAACATAGGATTGCGAGAGTGGCAGTCATTATTTATTGATAAATAAATAAATGAATAAATAAATAAATAAATAAATAAATAAATAAATAAATAAATAAATAAATAAATAAATAGTTGTAGTGATGGAGCGACAGCTTAGCTCATTTGGCGTAGCCAGGTGCACTTTGTCGAAACAAACAAACAACCAAGCAAGCAGACATAAACAAACTGGCACTTGAGTATTCCCGTCACCATTTTCTCCCTTAGCGTTATCTGTCGTTTTTTTCTTTAAGGAAATAATGGAAGGAGAAATGCTGCCTACGACTTTGCACAGATATATTATTTTTTAATAGGAAATCTAACTTCAAGATGTTCAAGTACAGTTCAAGTATAGATGTTCAAGTAACTGCTGAGTTGGTGAGCGATCTTAAAAGATCGAATACGTGGCTGGGCAACTTGGTGTGAACGCTAATAACACTGAACCACAAGCTCCTCCGACAGCTAGACTTCGAGTTCGTGCGGTCAGTTCTTGCTTGTCAAGTTCTTGGTCTCGCTCGTAAAGACGGCCAATGTTCACCTAGCCACAACAGCTAGTTTCCTGCTTATGAAATTGTGAAGGTTAATACGTAAAACTGTTCCTTACTCAGTAAGCACCACATGCTTCAAAGAAAAACCACACGTGCGGCTTTACATTTTCCACAATAGGGAAGTGCAACAGGGAACAATCAGTGCATGTGAGCAGCGCAATAACAACAGCTGCGACACCGCAGAACAAAAATTTCTTGTGAGCTCGAAGCGAGAATTCGCCTCCGGCGCCGCACACGAGGACGCACCGCGGTGCCAAAAAAGAATAAAGGAGGATGAGGAAAGGTTTAGCATGATCCAATCATATCCTCACCAAGCATACATTGACATCAGCGTCTGCTGAACATGAACCCCTAGAGGCCCCGCGACAATATTGAAGTGTAATCTAAAGCTCATGCTGTGGAACCTCCGCAGTGGTCACTCAAGTCTAACGATGTTTACGTGAAGGAAGTTATACTCCATTGGAAGGCTTTCCTCTTTACCAAGGTTGATTGGGAATTTCGTGGACAATTGTGGGTTTTGAGATTTCACCACACAGTCTATAGACTGGTCTGCTCAGTTCCTGTGAACTTCGAAACGTCATCTCGACTGCGTGTGACGATGTCTTGAAATTTTGCCGTCGCATAGCCCATGCGACGCGGCAGAACCGGATGGGCGGAGGGCGCGGACAAGCGTAGTTGAAATTTTAACCGTATGTTGCGGTTTTTCCGTTGTACCGCGCCGCTGATGGCTGGTACATGGATTTTTCCAATGTCCGTGCTTGTGACTTCAAACGTTCTTGTGGCGTTTACGCTTTATCTTTCTTAACTTCCAAGAACTCAGTCTCTGCCCGTATGCGCAATCATTCTGAATTGTTGCATGTATATTGCAATATTTTGTTGAAGATTGTTAATTTGCAAAGGTACAACCCGCTTTGATGACAAGAGGACAGTGATTAGGCAAATCCATTTATATTGCCCATCATTCCCCCGCTGACCAGACAGCCGTACGTTCAGCTTCTGTATACGCTAGCGCCAGAGTTTTCTTTAGTAATTCCTGTAATTTCTAGCACTAATTATACGCTTTTAACAGCTGTCATTATCACGCGCACGTTCCATGTGGACCGAAGACGTGACAGAAAAGGCTTGCTGAGATGCGGAATGGCTCTTAAGCGCTGACGCTGTAAAAGTGACCACACCTCATGGCAAACAAGACGTGCGGGAGTGCGGATGGGCTGTTAAGAACTGATGTTATAAAGGTGACCATACGTCATGGTAGACAAGATGTGCCGGAGTGCGGATGGGCTCTTAAGAGCTGATGCTGTAGATGTTCCCATACGTTATGGCAGATAAGACGTGCCGGAGTGCGGATGGGCTCCTAGGAGCTGATGCTGTAGATGTTCCCACACGTTATGGCAGATAAGACGTGCCGGAGTGCGGATGAGCTCCTAAGAGCTGATGCTGTAGTTATGCCCATACGTTATGGCAGATAAGACGTGCCGGACTGCAGATGGGCTCCTAAGCGCCGATGCTGTAGATGTGCCCATACGTTATGGCAGATAAGACGTGCCGGAGTGCGGATGGGCTCTTAAGCGCTGATGCTGTAGAGGTGACCATGCGCCATGGCAGATAAGGCATCCCGGAGTACAGATTGACTCTTAAGAGCTGATGCTGTAAAAGTGCCCATACGTCATGGCATATAAGACGTGCCGGAGTGCAGATGTACTCCTTAAGAGCTGATTCTGTAAAGGGGACCATACGTCATGGCAGACAAGACGTGTCGTAGTGCGGAATGGCTCTTAAGAGCTGGTGCTGTGGAGCTGACCAGACGTCATTGCACATGTGTCGGAGTGTGGTTGGGCTTTTAAGAGCTGATGCTGTAAAGGTAACCATACGTCACGAGGGTCTATACCCAGGTGGTATATAGACGCGTGCTGTTCATGCTTTCTGAGCTGCCAAAGTGGCAGTTGTATGCACTTCGTGTTTGTGCGTAGTTTGCAGGCAGTCGCGTAGCGCCACGTTATGAGGCTAGGAAATATTATTACGATATCATCGAGCGATGCTAAAGGGACGAGCCGCCGCGAGAACGACGACGAAGTGGGTCTGCGCCCTTGGCGCGGGTGAGTGTCGGCCTGGTGGTCTGGCTCCAGTGAAAATACTCTGTATATAGCCTCATTCATCTGTGTTTTTCCACACGTAACATTCTGGTGAAGGTCAGCGATCCCCGTCCTCACCACGGAACTCCGGAGTGGTCGGTACATCGAGCTTGTCACCATGCCTTCCTGTGACGAGACAGGCTCCTAAACGGCTTCGGCTTGTCCGACTGCTCTAATCATCACGGTTGCCCAAAATCGCGACCCTGGTGTGTTCTCTGGCCTGGAGGGAGAGGACGTTCATGAATGGATCAAGCTCTATGAACACGCCAGTGCTAATAACAGATGGGATCCAACGATCATGCTCGCCAATGTAATCTTTTATCTGGACGGCACCCCACGCGTGTTGCACCGAATGCATGACGACGAGATAAACTGTTGGGACAGTTTCAAAGAAAAGCTCAGGGAACTGTTCGGCGACCCCATTGGGCGCAAGGCTGCCGCGAGAAAGGCTCTTGCGTCTCGTGTTCAGACATCTACAGAGCCGTACGTTTCGCACATCCTCGACGTCTTGGCTCTCTGCCGCAAAGCTGACGATACGATGCCTGAAGCAGATAAAGTGTCGCATGTGCTAAAAGGCATCGCCGACGATGCTTTCAGTTTGCTTGTTTTCGGTCACGTCTCGGCCATCGACGCCATCATCAAAGAATGCCGTCGCCTTGAACAAGCTGAGAGCCGCAGTATCACACATCACATCACGCGGCTACCCAACACTACTGCTACGTCGACACGTGAGGTTCGACCGCGTCAGACCACCCCCTGTGACGATGTAACCCATATTGTTCGCACGTAACCCACACGTAACAATATGATGTCGCCATGCTCTCGTTGCACCATCTTGCGACACCTACCTGGAATACATGCGCATTGTTCTTCATCAATACAACAATAATTTTTGACAAGGCTATCTGGGAGTATACGTTATGTATAATTTTGCTACTACACTGCGTCGACATGGAGTGAATATTGCGCGCAGAACGCATTGTTTTGTATGCTTTACAGAATACCCGAATGGGTTGCGCTACCAACACCGTGTATATAGTGCTATCTGTTCATTTTGACAAATTTACCGTTTATGGACACCGGGTGAATCGTGCTTTTGCTTTCTCTCCGTGGTGTCTCAAATGTATGATGGCTAGTAAAATTCCAAATACTGAAGACGTGTGTATAGAGAAAGAGGTAGAGCAAGGGCTGGGAATTTAACCAGACGACAGTTTCCGGTTCGCTGCCCTGCAAGCGTGTTGAGGAAAGCGGGGTTAGAAAGAAGGAAGGAGGAGCGAAAGAAATAACTAGAACTTAGTAACTACTGATATAGGCGTTTGCTGAGTTCTGCCCATGGAGAAAAAATGGCTGTGGCTTAGGTAAGGTTAAGCCCAGGATGCGAAGCATACTAGCCTTTATTTTAGTTGTTGAACCACTGTTTAGCCTGGTGAACTGCTGTTGCTTGGCTATATTTGGTTCGGCTAGACGAAGAAACAACTCATGCATTACTTCTTCGCCTTCAAGAGTGGAACGCGACAGCGTTCCCGTCGACCCGCCAAGGGGTGTAAGACAATGGGCTACAGGGCAGCGACTACGCGCCCCGCATTGGACGCGGTGAGCGTCGAGCAAAGCAGCGTTCGGCGCGGCAACGAAATGTGCGCCTGAGCAAGAGACGCACGCCTTAGAAACAGCGCGTTTCTAAGGCAACACCGCATTCACTAGAGGCGCTTTTGTACCGCTTTGAAGCGTTGTACTCGTGGCTCAGTGGTAGCGTCTCCGTCCCACACTCCGGAGACCCTGGTTCGATTCCCACCCAGCCCGTCTTGCAAGAGTTGAGCCAAAGCCACTTCTCCTCTGTCGTGACGTCACGGTGTCACGTGATTTCATGGTCACCGCCGCGCCTGAGGAGCTGGGTTGAGCCCTCGTAATATGCTTCGCATAAAAGCGCAACAATGTTTTGACGGTATTCTGATGGAATATTGGGTCACGTCTATGTTCGAGGATTATCTCTTCCGACGAAGAACGGTTGTCGAATTTGTTGAGCACAGCGGTTGTTGAGCACAGCGGTTGTTGAGCACAGCGTCTCTGTGCATAATAATAGAGATGTTTAGTTTGTCCGGTATTCCGCTAAAACGCAGGCGGACGCCGGGGCGTTGGGGCGGAGTCGTAAACGTGAGCAGTCTAAAACCCCTTAAACTTGTAAAGTAGTGACACTCTCTTCCTCCGCCTTCACTCCTCCTCGTTTCTTCTCTCTTTCACGCTCCCTCCTCGACCATGGCCCCGCCTACACTGCTCGAGCGTAGCGACGGCGCGAACATGCGCTCCTCGCCACTCCGTAGACGCTTCACGAGCAAAAATGGCGCTGATGCACGGCGCGAGGGTCCACCTGATGCTATTAGGCCAATAGCGACGCGGCGTCGGCCTCGGCCTGAGCGCGCGAGGAGGAGGCAGCATTCTTCAAAGCGTGGCACTACTTTACGAAGTTTAAGGGGTTTTAGAGCGGTCTGCATGGTGCAGCCACCGGGTGGAGCAGCGCTCAAACAGACAGAAACAGCTCATGTTGCAGTGGCCAAGTGTATTTTACTTTGTTGCGAGTGTAAATGTTTGGCAGCAACACGATTACGCCAGTATCGAAAACTTACACCAGCAGCAAAGAAGAATACGCTCGGTTAACGCAATATTAGCTGTTTCTGTCTGTTTGAGCACTGCGTCACCAGGTGGCTGCACCATGCAGACCGCTCACGTTTACGTCTCTGCCCCAACGCCCCGTCCGCCCGCGTTTTACCGGAATACCGGACAAGCTAAACCTCTCTAATACTTCGGACCCAGACAGAATTTCTTTGATAGGTTCCTCTTCACTGCAGTAGTCACGGGCTCTGGTGTCGGCCATCCCTATGCGGAAGGCATAGCCATTGGTGAACGCCACGCACAGCCAGTCTCCATTAAACTGTAATGTCACACAGGGGCAGGTCTGGTGGTACGCGGAGGCTTAAGATAGAGTTCCAGGGTATGTATAGTAGCGTATGTCTCAAGTTGGGCCTGTTCGAATGAGATAGCGTGTGTAAGATTCAAATGTGATCAAATGTATTTCGCAAACGCCTCACGTATGGTACATTGATCTTTATCTCGCCTACTTCTGATAACAGGTGTTAACGTGTTGAAAAATTCACTGCGCAGTGACACCTACGACATGAAATGGGTGCATGCCGATTGATGTGGTGCATCAAAGGTGCAGCACCTATTGGAGCCGACTGTAACCTACCTGTGTTTGCCAACGTGTTTCTCCCTACCCGTGTCTGCCAATAAAGAACCAACAGTTTTCCTGTGACATGTTCAGCTCGAATGTTTGTTTTCAGGCGACTTGCATGTTTGTAATTAGGGGTTTAGTTTCGTTCACAAATGTACCTATAGGCTAAAATCCCCAGTTTCAGGGCGGTTGAGTAAAAGCTTAAAGTGGTATCGCTTAGGCGCCGGATAGAAGCGAACCACTAACTATACTTCAATACTTAACTTAACTTAACTTAACTTAACTTATACTTAACTTTAATTTATGAGCTTATTTAGGCTAATTTATATTTTCTGCGTGAGAATTAGAGTAGCCGGAGACGTACTGCTTCCAATTTCTCCAGTTTGACGTCCCCTCGCCTCTCTGCCCTGTCACCCTAAATGCCTACCCTCCGAGGTTTCGGTGGATTCAAGGAAAAGCGTCGAATTGATGCGCATTTGCGCAAACTACGGTCCTCTGGGACATGGAAGCCTACACGTAACAGCTGCAGTGGTTCCAGGTCTGGAACGCCCATCTCCGCGCCGTTTCTTGTCCGTCACGTCTACTTGCTGCGTCACTATTATCTGACCTAGTAATTTTGCGGGGCTATAGCTCTTGCTGTGTACGACACTCAAAGACATCTTGTCTAACTGCACTTCGTCAAAGGGCTGCCATACGCCCCCCCTCCCCCCCCCCCCCTCCCTACTAACACTCTTTGCATTACGCGAGACACATTCCAAAAATTGTTAGCTTCCGAGATTCGCTCGAAAGGGGCAAAAAAGAAGGAAAAAGAAAGCTATCGCGGTAGCCTCAGACGGCGTTGTTGGATACGGCGGCTCACCTGCGGCGACCTGGAGCGCCAGGACGAGGCCGAACGACTTGAGGCAAGCCATCCTGAAAGCCGCGAACGCTTCTTCCGCTTGCCTCCGCCGCCGCAGCATTTCGGAATGGGAAGAAGACCGAGAAACCCGGCCGGAGCACTCCTTCTCGGAATAGCGAAAGAAAAAAAAAATACTACAACAAATTAAATAAATAAACGCTAAGAGGAGCCTAGCCGAGACGCTCGCAACTCCACCAACAACCGTCGTAATTGCCACGCGTCGGCGTCACGGTTTTATTCCGCGCGTGTCACCTGCGGGCATGCCCCACCGGCCCCGGAGCTGACTGGCTCGAGGGTTGGCGGCTGCGACCGTGGTCTGTGAGCGCGAGCGCAGCAGGCTTCTTTCTTTCTCACCGTGTCGCTCGGCGCCTTACCTTCAGCCACCCTCCTCTCCCATACCTCGCCTTTCCTCCTTCACACTTGCCTTCTTTTTAAAAAAAAAAAATGTCTTATTTAGGTGTTTACCTTCGTTCTCCCACACCCTCGCACCCATCCGCCGAGTTGCGAAGCGTTTAGTTCACATTCACTCACCTCGCTCGTTCGCGTGCGCCCGTGCATATACACTTGCTCGAGACTTGAAAGGACTCGGGCGGCGGCGGCGGCACTCTCACCTTCGACGCATTTTTCTTTTTTCTTTTTTCGAGCGCGCTCGCGGTGTAAAAGTAAATTGCGGTTCCGCTGGGGAGAAAATTACGTGCGCACCGATCACCGCCACGGAGTCAGTCCCGGTGCTGTCAGCCGGGTTTCCTCATATCCTTTTTTTTGTTGTTGTTGTTGCTTCGGTGTCCTATAGCAGCTTCGTTTTCTCCGCCCCCAACCCCTTGCCCTTCCACCACCTACCCACCCCTGCCCTTCTCTCTCTCTCTCTCCATCTCGCTGTGTTTTAGGCTTTAATTAGACGGTCGCCTTCCGTCACGGTTCACCTTTCGTTTGCGCTTGTTCGCATCTGCGGTGCCCTCATAAGATATAAGTGTCTCAAACAATTACGCGGCCGCACACCCCAAGCCGCAACACGAGCGCGCAATTTGGGGGTCGCTGCGTATACCTTGTCGCGCAGGTCCCACGGAGGACAATGTGATTCCTTCTAATAACAGAAACATAACGTCAGCTGCGCCTTTGTGTGTGTGTATGTACGTGACTGTACCTTTGGTATGTGCGAACGCGCACGCGTGTTTAAGGATGGGGGGAGGAGGCAACGGAGAGACGACTAATATTTATAGTTCCGCAACCGCCGAATTACTCGTGCGGGACTTAATTACTCGCAGAGCAGAGCCGCACCACACGCAGTAAGCGCGAATATCAAATTTTCGGGCGACGCCTTCGCACTCGCAAATGAAATCCAATGAGAGAGCGTGTCACACGCTGGTTCAAGTTACAACGGCGGAAACCTTTGAAGCAGCGCGGGGCGAACAAAGTTTCAGACTTTTATAAAACTCGGAGAGCGTGTGCGTTTTGACTTCTCGTAAGGCGTCGCTTGAAACTCGCATATGGTGGAAGGCGCTACCTTACGACGGTACGACGGCTCACCGCCTTCCAAAGCAGCGTGTGGAGCCCAGCTACGGCACTCCTTCCACTTTTCATGTTGTCACGCATACCTCATGTATGGGTATCTAGGCGCCCCCATTCAACATATAGGTATATATATATATATATATATATATATATATATATATATATATATATATATATATATATAACACCCGTGTGCTTAGATTTAGGTGCACGTTAAAGAACCCCAGGTGGTCAAAATTTCCGGAGTCCTCCACTACGGCGTGCCTCATAATCAGAAAGTGGTTTTGGCACGTAAAACCCCAAATATTATTATTATATATATATATATATATATATATATATATATATATATATATATATATATATATATATATATATATATTGGTTGTTTCGGCCAACACTTTCGAAAATCTTGAAAAGTTGCTGTGGCAGGTATCTGCCACAGCAACTTTTCAAGAGCAGCGTACAATACTTGCGCAAGAAACTGAGATGCAAAATCGTCTAAATAATACAAATTCACTAATTACGGTCTTAACTAATTATATTATGGCCGATATTGCAATTTACAAATTATAGCTGTGGAGTTCGCAAGGCGGATCCACTTGGAACGAATTTTCAAGCTGACACCAGTTTCGAGATGTAAATTACTGAACTTTGCGGAGAGATGCATTGGCGTTCCAATAATTTGTTAACGAAACGTCGTTTCATGCAGCGAAGCACACAAGTAACTGGAACGCCAATGCATTTCTCCGCAAAGTTCGGGAATTTATATCTCGAAACTGGTGTCGTCTTGAGAATTCGTTCCAAGTAGATCCGCCTTGCGAAGTCCACTGCTAGAGAGAGAGAGAGAAAATGATAAAAGGAAGGTAGGGAGGTTAACCAGGACTGAGCCCGGTTGGCTACCCTACACTGGGGAAAGGGAAAGGGGGACGGAAAGATGAAAAGAAGAGAAAGTCCACTGGAGATATCAGTCGGTCACTCAGTCCGAATCACAGGCGCTCACTCAATCCGGTCGCTTTCAAATACCGCAGCAGCGCTTTTGTGGCCTTTTGTAGCTGCGATATGCGAGGCCAAGGTCCCAAGATCTTCTTCAAGGTGAACGGCTTCCCATCCAGCTGATTGAGAGCTGTGCAGAGGTCTTGCCTTTCGTTTTCATAAGATGGGCAGTAGCACAGTAGGTGTTCTATGGTTTCCTCGACACCGCAGGCATTGCACTCGGCGCTATCAGCCATTCCAATCAGAAATGCATAAGCATTTGTGAATGCGACTCCCAAACGTAAGCGGCACAGCACTGTTTCCTCATTTCGCGGAAGACCTGGTAACAGCCGCAGTTGCATAGAGGGATCGAGGGAATGCAAGCGATGGTGAGTGAATTCAGATGTGTGCCACTTCTCCAATGTCAAAGAGTGCGCTAGCTTGCCTAAGTGTTGGGCTGCGTCGGTCCGCGATAAAGGTATTGAAACAAGGGTTGCTCCTTCGTGTGCTTTTCTAGCAGCTTCGTCAGCGAGGTCGTTGCCGGAGATACCGCAATGACCAGGCAGCCACTGAAACACGACGTCGTGTCCCTTCGCGATCATGAGATGGTGCATTTCTCGTATCTCCCCGACACGAGTTGTTCACATGACCCGCGACGAAGAGATGCCAGAAGACATTGTAAGGCTGCCTTGGAATCACAGAATATAGCCCACCGATTAGCCGGTTGGTTATTAATATAATCAACGGCACCTCGGAGGGCAACAAGCTCCGAACCAGTCGAGTTTGTCAAATGAGAAATCTTGTATTGGATGCTTAGTGATCGTGATGGTATAACCACTGCGCTGGTGGAGCTGGTCTGAGTGGAAGAGCCATCCGTATATATGTGTATTCGATCAAAGTAGAAAGTGTGCAAACAATCCAGAGCTGCTTGCTTCAAAGCCAAGGTAGGCAGGTCGGTCTTCTTTCTTATTCCTGGAACCGTAAGACGCACTTGAGGTTGTTTTAAACACCACAAAGCTGAGGTTGAACGTGAAGAGGGTGTGAAACCCGATGGTAAGGAGGCACGATGGATGTTGACCTTGTTGGAGAAGGACGCCTGTGGTCGTCGTTCCGGCAGGCACGCAAGAGAGCTTGACTGCATCCGTGAAACATGACGAACATGGGCTCTAAGCGTTTCGGTACTAATATAAGTCGTGATGGGATGGTCTTGAGCCGTTACAATGGTTCCAGCTGTTGAGGCGCTGCGCGGAAGGCTTAGGCAAACACGTAGTGCCTGCGCCTGCACGCTCTGAAGTTCTCGAAGATTTGACTTGCATGTTTTAGCAAGCACGGGAGAACTGTAGCGTAGGAATCCGATGAACAGTGCTCTATATAACTGTAGCATGGAGCCCACTGACGATCCCCATGTTTTGCCGGCGATAAACTTGAAAACGTGAACAATAGATGTGAGCTTCTTCTTTAAGTGGGCAACATGAGGGCTCCAAGTGAGGTCTCGGTCTACAATGACGCCCAAAAACCGGTGATTTCTCTTGTAGGAGATAGGCTGACCATTGATGCATACCGGATAAGGACTCATCGCTTTTCGCGTAAAAGCGACTATCGCACATTTTTCTGTTGAGATGGTAAGGCCTTGTGCGTGAAGGTAGTCAGATGCCTGCGTTGCTGCTTTCTGTAGCCGTGCGCGAACCTGCAGGCGAGTGACCGCTGATGTCCAGATGCAGATGTCGTCGGCGTAGATTGAAACACTCACTGTTTCTGGTAGGGATTTGGCCAGCCCAAGAAGCGCGAGGTTGAAAAGAATAGGGCTTAGAACACCACCTTGGGGAACGCCTCGGCATGTGTAGTGGTCGGTAGTCGGACCATCTTCCGTTCGTACGAACAAGGACCTTTGTGTCAAGTAGTTACTGACCCAACGATATACTCGTCCTCCTAGGTCAATTGTCAAAAGTGCGTCTAGAATGGTTTGATGGAAAACGTTGTCGTAAGCGCCTTTCACGTCAAGAAAGAGTGCTACTGATAATCGCTTCCGATATTTTTGTTGTTCCACAGATGTTACTAGATCGATGACATTGTCAATCGATGAACGACCCCGTCGAAATCCCGCCATAGAGTCAGGGTAAATCTTGTGGTGTTCAAGGTACCATTCGAGACGCATGAGGATCATACGTTCCATGAGCTTCCCGACGCAGCTGGCAAGAGCTATAGGCCGATAGGATGCCAGTTCGAGCGGTGACTTTCCTGCTTTTAGAAGCGGTACCAGGCGGCTGCGTTTCCATTCCTGTGGGACGACACCATCTTGCCATGAACTATTAAAAATGCTGAGGAGTTCTCTTCGTGCTTCTCTGCCTAAGTGGCGCAAAGCAGTATACGTTATGCCATCGGGCCCTGGTGAAGACGAACACTTACAGAGCGCCATAGCAGCTTCTAGCTCTTCCATAGAGAATGGAGCGTCCATACTTGCATCTCGTGTACCGGGGATGTTGCCTAGAGCCATGTCAGGGACTAAAACTGCGCCGCCGGCGACGTTCGCACAAAATTCCTCTGCGACGTCTATCTCACAGCGGTTTTGATAGAGAGCAAGGGTGTTGAATGGGTGTCGTTGCTGGGGACTTGAGCAAAGACCCCGTAGGGTACGCCATACACAGGACAATGGCTTGCGGGGGTCTAGTGAGTCGCAAAAACACTTCCATCTTTGATTCGCTAGCTTATCCATACGGCGTCTGATCTTCTTTTGCATGCGCCGAGCTTCCCTGAGGTCAAGAATTGACTTCGTGCGCCTGTACCTCCTTTCAGTTCGGCGACGTAGTGCACGAAGCCTTTCCAATTCAATGTCATTCTCTGTACGCTTTGATGGATGTGTGAAGCAGCGTGTACAATCTTGCATAGCGTCCGCAATTGTGTCTTCTAATCTGCGTGCAATATGTGTCTTGCATGTGTCTTCTACGCGATCTTGAAAGACTGACCAGTCGATTTGGCGAGAAACAACCGGTAATGTGGCGTCTAGTCCATCAATTCTCACATAGGTCGGTATATGATCACTTCCATGGGTTTCAATATCAGTGAACCACTGCACGCTCAAAGTCAGGCAACGTGACACCAAAGTCAAGTCAAGGCAGCTACTGTACTTAGTTCCTCGTAGAAATGTCGGGCTTCCGTCATTTAGAAGACACAGGTTGTGGCCTGATGCAAAGGATACTAGTGACCTGCCCCTCGAATTTATCCTGGAGCTTCCCCATATATGGTGGTGAGCGTTGAAGTCCCCTGTTATTATCCAAGGACCGGGAGTAGCAGCCATAATATATTCCAGTCTTTTTCTATCAAACTGACTTGTTGGGGAAAGGTAGACGCCGATAAGAGTAAAAGACAGCTTCTTCTTTTTCACAGTAACAGAGACGTATTGGTTACCGTCGTGTGGCGCTACTTGTTGGGAAAAATACGTAAGGTCCTTGCGAATGTAGACCAGAACCTTACTGCTACGGACACACGTGTTGGAAACAAAAGATTCATATCCCGACAGTCTTATGGAAGCTGATAAGTTCGGTTCACAGATGACTAGTATAGGAAAATGGTTTGCAAATACGAACTGTCGAAAATCCGAAATACGGGACCTCAGGCCTCTCGCATTCCATTGGAATATGGAGGCATTTCTCACATCATCCCGGAACGATCGTTGGTGGTGTCGATGAGCCATGGTTCTGCTGTAGAAGTTCTCAAGCACTGGACTTCTGAAGGCTCGCCAGAACCGGACTGATGGCATCCAGCACTTGCAATGCACTTCGAGCTGTTGGTGTCTGTAGCTTGTCCAGAAGAACACGAATAGCACTCACCAGAGAGCTGATCATAACAACAATTTGTTGATCTTGGTCCGCCAATTTATCAGGAACAGACGAAGTGTCCACTGCTGTAGAAGTATCACTCCGCTCAGTAGGGGCATGTAGCTTCGGGAGTGCAGGCCACGCGTCAGCAGCCGTGCTGTTCGATGCACCCGTGTCCTTGGAGCTGACTGCGTTTGGCCTGGGCGGAAGAGTGGGTGGTGATATACGTGTGTGGCGTTCTGCAGAGGCTTTGGAGGGTCTTGATCGACGCCGGCGACGTGATCGTCGTCGCTTAATAGATGCTGCTGCTTCTCGGTGAGACGAGTGGTCTCTAACCATTTTCTTCAATATTTGCATTTCCTTTCGAATCAAAGGGCATTCCTTCGAAGATGCATCGTGAGGGCCGCTGCAGTTTGTGCACTTCAGCACACTGGCCTCGCATGTGTTTGTGGTGTGGGGCCCAGTGCAGCGAGAACAGACGGTAGTGTTATTGCACACACTACTCACATGGCCAAGCTTCATGCACTTCCAGCACTGCAGTGGTTTTGGTATAAAAGGGCGAACTGCGTGTCGGAAGTGGCCCACTTTTACATGCGATGGGAGGGATTCGCCCTTAAATATGATCTTCACACACCGTGACGTGCCGAGACGAAACGCGTTTGTGATGATGGTGGTCTCTGTAGCTGGCTTGATTAAGATTGACAGGTCGGAGTCGACAATGGTCTCGTCAACATCGTAAATTACGCCAGTACGGACTTGTTTGCCCAGCGGAATATAAGGGCGGACTTTCATCCCGCCAAGTTCCGTGATCTTGCGCAAGGAATCCAACGCAGCCGCGTGTTCTACGTCAATCGCTAGCACGTTCTTACGGGTGTTCACTCTGATGTCTTTGATTTCGTTTGGAACCAGCGCTTCTAGATGAGAAGACACGGCTTGCCTGTTGAGGCGTCTCAGGTTGTCAGTGGCGAGAACAGGCGAGAACAGGATGGTGAGCTCCTCGGTATCCCGCGAAGATCTCACGGTGGACTCACTCGAACTCGATGATGCGCTGAGAAATCTGCGCTTTGCTTTACGACTCCGCACCAGCTCGAAGGTGTCGTCACAAGAATCTTCACCGCTGATATAGTAGTGCATGGTGTCGTCGCTGTCCGTGTCGCTCTCGGTGCCGTTGCGCTTCCTGGAGGCAGCCGCCGCGGGCACTGCCGAGTCCGGTGGACGCGCGTGAGACTCCATCTCCATGGCAGTTAAGGAGGAAATAGCAGTCCACTGGCAAAGTCTAGGAAATTCACAAAATGAGTAGAGCTGGAAGAGCCGGCGTTCTGCCTGAAGACACTTCGTCGTCTCAAGTCCACTGCTAGAATTTGCAAATCGCAATATGGGTCATAAGATAATGAGCTAAACGTTAATTAGTGCATTCTTGTTAATTAGTGGATCTTTTTGCGTACTACAGGGTAGCGTATCCTACTGCTGCCGAGTTTTAGCGACGCCTGTTTATCGAAGCTCGACCGACGTTACTATTGGGTAGCGTGGCGTTGTCGGCGGGCTGCAGGCATCCGGTAGACCATGGCGACCAAGCAAGGACGAGACGATTTCTAGTGCGAAACTTGCACGGTTTATTCAAAGGTTGGTGAAAGATGAAGAGAAGGGAATGAAGTGTAAAAAAGGTACCTTTCGGAGCCCCTAAATAGGCCCTCTACAATCATGGGAGGGATCTTGCTTCCGTCGACGTCACGTGACAGGCACAGAGTCTGATTCGCGGAAAGAGGGCCCCGCATCCGGTTATACCAAGCTTCCAGTGATATCAAGCCTCTGGTTATGCCAAGCCTCTGGGAATTGGAGACGCTTGTCCTTCTCTTTTGCGCGTTGCTGGTTCGGGAAAGTTCTCCTGTAGAGTTTGGCAGTTCGAGGAAAGGGTCCCTCTAAAGTCTCACACACACGCAAAAGAGGCCTGTAAACACTGCGGGGTTTCCGCGAGACCGGCAGACACTCGAGATGACCATTGCGAATTAGGAAGTCACGCTTCGTTTCGACGAGGCATGGTGGGTGAAAATCCTTTTTGCACGGCATGCGAGATGCCAACCGTAACACTCGGCGAGAGAAATCAGGAATGGCACTTCCAGGACAAAGGACGCTTACCAAGGAAATGATCGATTGATCTCGCGAGTTTGTCAGAGGCGTCGAAGCGTTAAACATAAGGGGGTTTTAAATTTTGCGCACTCAAGTGGCTCTGGGTACCCGCGAAGGGACCTTGGCGCACCCAAAGCGCCGTGCCTTGCTTGCGTTCTTTCGTACCCCTTTTGCTTTGCCTTTGTATAGACCCTTCGTGCGGAGTATAGTTTCCTCTAGAGGAACTAGGTGGCGCTTTCGGCGGCGCATCGAAAAAAAAAGAAAGATAGGTAAGGCATTAGGCAAAATAAGAAAAAGAGCTTGGTGGCACATCCCACTGCCCCGTTTCGAAGGGGACGGTCACAGCATCCATCCATCCGGCCATCCTTCCATCCATCCAGCCGCGCATTGTCACGAGCGAAAGCGCACAAAAGCGAAACCATGGCCGTTTCTGCACTGCTGCCGTGCGATCAGATGTCGGAGATGCAACTGGGTGATCGCTAATGCACTGTGCTCCATTTATGGTATACAGGATGTGGAACGATGGAGGGAGCACGTGTGCATTAGGTGACTGCAAAGTTAGTAAAGTATATATTAAGGAACGGAATGAACATGGGCAGCCAAATTCACGGACCGTTGTTACACGACGACTGCCTGTATTGTCGGCCTTTCGCTATGCGCGGCTTTCCTCGAGGATTGAAAAAAAAATTCCCTGATGCTCCAGCGCTGTATCGCTAACCGCTGACGAAACAACATAAACCCCGGAACGTCCTCAGGAGTCAATACCACTCGTTACGCAGTGACAAATGGAGTAGCGCCGCTTCCCGGCATAGTAAGTTTTTCGCACGTTACCTACCCACATCCACCCCAACTCACACACAAACTTACGCGCCAAGAATAAGTGAATGGGCACACACTTGAATCAGTGCGCAGAAGCATGTGGGCGACGGCGGACAACAGCACACGAATGTTCGATGCTGAACGCTTCGTGACTGCCCACCGAGTAAGCGAAGGACTAGCGGCAATGTGTCTTTGCTGCAAGCTATTACAAAGTACAGAACATCTACGTTCCAAGACTTGCGCAAGGACAAATTTACCGCAGTCGAGCACACCCGCAAGCGATTAGGTAGAAAGTAAACTATCAGATAGCACCAATGAACATTAATTACTGAGTCTGAAACATGACAAGCGACTGATTCAAAACTATTGGCATATGCAGAACAAAGAGCAAAAAAAGAAAGAAGGAACACTAATTTTGATTTAATTCAGTAGCGAAATGTTTGGACAGCTTCGAGTGCATTTCTAGCCACGCTTCTTGTACACGCACGTACACGCTGTTTGCGCCGTTAGGATAAAGCGTATACGAGCTCAGAAAGCGCTTACATGTCCTCTGAAGCCAGGCACGTACCCAGGGGGGGGCCCGGGGGGGCCCGGGCCCCCCCGAAATCAAGTGGCATGCCCCCCCCCCCCCCTCTCCCCACCCACGCCACCACTCCTCACACATTCCTAAAGCGCCGCCAGATTAATGTTGAGACTTGGCACCTGTTCATCGGTCAGCCTTATGCTGCCTTTTTCACTCCTTTTAGATGGCGGTAGTTATCGGCATTTCTTGTAATGTGAAGGACAGTTTTCTCATAGATTCCGCACCCGCGCGATTAACTCGAGATGCGCTCAGTTGTCACCATCTATTCAACCGTCACGCGCATAGCTGTTGCTTTTGTTAGTTCAACCTTCTTTGTTTAGGCTGATCCTGGGACGAGGAGAGGGATGCGGCTGTCACTGAGCTGGTCTGTACTCTCATGGAACGAGTTGCGGCCGGAGAAAACACCAATTGCGTTTAACTTTTCCCTTTGCTTCATTATTTCCTTGAGTTACGGCTCGCCGCGACGCTGGCAGATGCCCGGAACCATATACACGTGATATGGGTTAGATAAGGTGGGAAATAAAATGATGTGAAAGAGCGTCCATCATGAAACCCTGCAATAACCCAATAACACTTAAACCCATAAGCAAGGTGACTGTCGCCAGTTACCTCATCTCTTTTCCTTAATTGTATAGCACTTTTCGTGCAAAATTGGAAACCGGAAACAAAAATCGCAAGGAGTTGAGAAATTAAGCGATCTACTAAGGGAGAGAGCCAACGCAACAACCAAACTGCAAGCAAAAGCGAATAATAAAAATGTTAACCGTTGTTTATGAGATTATTTATGGATCAACATCTTTTTATTTAAAAAGGAAGCAGAGAAAATGCCGCCGGAAGTGGAGAATAATTACTTGCTTTGAATGACGCTTCTACAGTTATCGGTCGAACCGCCTCACGTAGCCACTTCTCTGCTGTGCTTATGTGGGTGTTTTTCTAACCTTTCTCGGTGAGCGCAGTACGTCTAGAATCGCAGAGTCCTGCGCTCGACGCGGTTGTATGGGACTGGCGGCCGCACAGCGTTACGCAATTCGCGGAACTGTCAAAACTGATCCACAAGGCGAAAATAACTGATATTCGAAACTATAACAAGTGAAAGACTGAAGAAGCCGTAAAAAATGGACGCAGCCTGAAATCAGTAAAAAAGAAACCTGGCATAGGACAAACCATGATGTATGCACTAAAAGATAAGAGGGATAATACCATAAGCAATCTCGAAGATACAGTAAAAGCAGCGGAAAAATTCTAAGCTGACCTGTATACAGTACCCAGAGGAGTCACGATCCCTCACTTAGAAACAGTAATGAACAGGATGCAGAAACTCTCCTATAACTAGCGATGAGGTCAGAAGGGTGCTGCAAGACATGAAACGATGAAGAGCGGGAGGAGAAGGTGGAATAACAGTCCATTTAATCAAAGATGGAGGAGACATAATGCTTAGAAAACTGGCGGCTCTTTATACGAAGTGTATATCGACTGCAAGGGTCCCAGAAAACTGGAAGAATGCAGACATTTTACTAATCCACAAAAAAGGAGACGGTAAAGAATTGAAAAATTATAGGACCATTAGCTTGCTCCCAGTATTATATAAGATATTTACCAAAATAATCTCCAATAGAATAAGGGCAACACTGGATTTTGTCAACCAAGGGAACAGGCTGGCTTCAGGAAGAGATACCTTACAATGGATCACATCCATGTCATCAATCAGGCTATCGCGAAATCTGCAGAGTATGTGGCTTATATAGATTACGAAAATGCATTTGATTCAGTAGAGATACCAGCAGTCTAGAGGCACTACGTAATCAAGGACTACAGAACGCTTACGTAAAAAGCTTGAAAAATATTGCTACATGCGTGTGGTATTTGTTTGTTTGAACGAGGTGCGTGGGCGCCATCACTCCAGAAAAGAGGAGGAAGAACGAACTGGGCTCGCGCTGTGAATCCAACCGGTCAGCGCTGCAACCGTTGTTGTAGATATAATCTGTAAATAGTTTCTCGTCTTACTGGCTCGTCCTTCGCGTAAGAATATATGCAGAGGTTCTACAGCTACCTTAATTCTGCACAAGAAAAGCAGGGAGATACCTATAGGGAAATGGGTCGGACAGGGAGACAGTTTCTCCAAAGCTATTCACTGCGTGTTTAGATGAAGTCAAGCTATTAAACTGGGAAGGCTTAGTAGTAAAGATCGACGGCAAATATCTCAGCAACCTTCGGTTTGCCGATGACATTGTTATATTCAACAACAATGCAGACGAGTTACAACAAATGATTGGAGACCTGAACAGAGAGAGTGTAAGAGTGGGGTTGAATATTAATATGCAGAAGATGACGATAATGATAAATAGCCGGGCAAAGGAACAAGAGATCAGGATCGCCAGTCGGCCACTAGAGACTGTGAAGGAGTACGTTTACCTAGGTCAATTAATCACAGGGAACCCTGATCATGAGAAGGAAATTCACAGAAGAATAAAAAATAGTTTGGATCGCATACGGCAGACATTGCCAGCTCCTGACTGGAAGCTTACCATTATTATTGAAAAGTAAGGTGTGCAATCAGTGCATTTTGCCAGTGCTGACATATGGGGAAGAGACTTGAGAATGAGTTAAGGACCGTGCAAAGAGCGATGGAACGAAGATTGCTAGGCATGACGTTAAGAGAGAGAAAGAGAGCGCTTTGGATCAGAGAGCGAACGGGTATAGACGCTATTCTAATTGACATCAAGAGGACAAAATGTAGCTGGGCAGGTCATGTAATGCGCCGGTTAGATAACCGTTGGACCATTAGGGTTACAGAATGGGTACCAAGAGAAGGAAAACGCAATCGAGGACGACAAAACACTAAGTGGAGCGATGAAATTGGGAAATTCGCGGGCGCTAGTTGGAATCGGTTGGCGCAGGACAGGGGTAAATGGAGATCGCAGGAAGAGGCCTTCGTCCTGCAGTGGACATAAAACATGATGGTGATGATGACGATGATGATGATGATGGTGGAGGTGGTGGGCCCCCCCCGAAAAAAAATCCTGGGTACGTGCCTGTCTGAAGCTGTGGCCAAACCTTCGTGTCGTCCATCCAATCATCGACTACGATATTCGCAATAACAAACGTTTACTGTGCGACATCCACGTCATGCACATCCATTGAGGAAACACGCAGGCTACGGAGGCAGACGAGGCAAGTAATGAACGCGTCACCACGTGATCAAACATGGCGGCGCCCCCAGGATCACCGTGAAACGGCTGTATACTTTTTCGAACACGCTTGCAGTTGTCACGGTCATCGTTGCAAATCTATCGTTACTTAGCGCATTCTATTCGAAGCACCTATCAGTGTCGTTTTTTGGAGCTAAATTTAACCTACGCAGCGTTCGTTGCAGACGTAGCAAATATTTTTTATATTCGAGTGTACACGTGTTCTAAGCAGACTTCCTAAATTTTCAAGCATGAGCCCGACCACGGCTGCAATGAAACCTACTGAATCCGGGTTGTGGAAATTACAAATTGTTCGTTGCTTTTGAACTCTTTTTCTTTGACGTCGAACATTCTGCTGCTAGTGCAAACACAGAGTCAGAAAAGCAGCAGCTGAAGTACTCTCCGAGCTGCCTCCTTACATCATCCGCACACGGCATGCACAGTTTCCTCTTTTCAAAAGTCGCCTCGTTGTCAGAGGCAACTATTTTAGCGCCTTCGAGACACCTTCATTAAGTCTGTCCGCCAGTGAAACTCTATTCGTCCGCTCCGAAAAAAAAAAACTAGGCCTTTTTTTGGTTGAACGAAAGTAATGAAAAATGCCCGCAGCTTGCAAGTTTTCGGCGCGAGAAAACTATGGTATTGCGCCCAGTTGCACACGCTCGGAGGGCCACGAAGACTGCCGTATGTTAGGAAGAAAGTAGCCGAAATTATGGGGGTAAGGGAAAACACATAGGTATCTTTTATTTTTCTGCCGCAGTGCGACGGAAAGCTTATTTCAGCTCGTAAACTTGGACGTTGCTGAGACGAGACGGTGATGGCCCGCTCCTTTGCCTGGGGAGGTCGAGGAGCGTCTCTCTCCTGTACTGAAGCTTTAAAGAAAACGAAACGCAAATCCTCCGACCCACTATAGTTTCGCGCTGCGTTGCGAAATCTCACAGGCTAACCACATTAGCGCGTCCTGACGCGTCTGCGCGTCTTACCACCACGCCTAATGAAGTGCAGGCCTGATGACCAGCGCACTGAATTTATGGCAGATGCATCTTTTCGTTTTCTTCCGCTCCGTCTGCGCCCTCCTCCTCTCTCGCGGCGGGGCTGGCGAGGGGGTTTCGTGTGAGAGAGCGTGCTTGACCCATCTACGAGGTGACCGCTTCGTGCTATGCGGAGATGCACCTATAACTCCAACGAACGATGTGAGGATGCTTTACCATCGGCAGCGCCATATTATCGTTACAGTGCCGATGACCACGTGTCAGCGTCGCACGCGCTTGTAATCCGCACCGGGTGAGCACGTGGTGCGTACGATGATTCATTTATAACATGCAGGGAGCTGCCATACAGGACCGGTAACTGCAAGCAATAGCACCCTGCCGTTTTGCTGCATTTTCCGTGAGTTGAGGAGAAATTGTCTCCGGCAATAGAATCATCAGCACGTGCTCGCAACCTTGCTTGATCGCCATCTTCGCCACATCGCATGTTTCGGCCCTACAGAATCCGCACTCACCGAAACACGCCGCCAACCTTTCTTCACAGCCGTGATCCTATACAGCCTTTTTTAAGGTGCCATCGCGACCTTGCCACTTCAGAACAAATAGTGTTCCCCGCACTCCGCAACTTTATTTCGTCTCCTTGCTTTCAAAGCGAGCGGGGTTATCATAGGTCTCAGTGGCAAAGCGCGCGCTGGCCGAACACATGATGAGCGGACAGGGTGCGGGTTTGACGCCTGAGTTGCTGTCAGCTATCGACGCCAATTTACAGTTTATTGCGCCAAAAAACAATTAGCAGAGTATACAAGACTTATAAATATATATATTAAGAAATAAAGCCGGCAATATCGTTACTAATATGGATGAGATAGTTCAAGTGGCTGAGGAGTTCTATAGAGATTTATACAGTACCAGTAGCACCCACGACGATAATGCGAGAGAACAGTCTAGAGGAATTTGAAATCCCACAAGCAACGCCGGAAGAAGTAAAGAACGCCTTGGGAGCTATGCAAAGTGGGAAGGCAGCTGGGGAGGATCAGGTAACAGCAGATTTGTTGAAGGATGGTGGGAACATTGTTCTAGAAAGACTGGCCACCCTATATAGACAATGCCTCATGACCTCGAGCGTACCGGAATCTCGGAAGAACGCTAACGTAATCCTAATCCATAAGAAAGGGGACGCCAAAGACGAAAAATTACAGACCGATCATCTTACTGTTCGTTGCCTACAAAGTATTTACTAAGGTAATCGCAAATAGAATCAGGAACACCTGAGACTTCTGTCAACCAAAGGACCAGGCAGGATTCCGTAAAGGCTACTCAACAATAGACCATATTCACACTATCAATCAGGTGATAGAGAAATGTGCGGAATATAACCAACCCTTATATATAGCTTTCATTGATTACGAAAAAGCGTTTGATTCAGTCGAAACCTCAGCAGTCATGGTGGCATTACGGAATCAGGGTGTAGATAAGCCACATGTAAAAATACTGAAAGATATCTATAGCGGCTCCACAGCCACCGTAGTCCTCCATAAAGAAAGCAACAAAATCCCAATGAAGAAAGGCGTCAGACAGGGAGATACAATCTCTCCAATGCTATTCACAGCGTGTTTACAGGAGGTATTCAGAGACCTGGAGTGGGAAGAATTGGGGATAAAAGTTGATGGAGAATACCTTAGCAACTTGCGATTCGCTGATGATATTGCCTTACTTAGTAACTCAGGAGACCAATTGCAATGCATGCTCACTGACCTGGAGAGGAAACGCAGAAGGGTGGGTCTGAAAATTAATCTGCAGAAAACTAAAATAATGTTTAATAGTCTCGGAAGAGAACAGCTGTTTACGATAGGTAGCGAGGCACTGAAAGTGGTAAGGGAATACATCTACTTAGGACAGGTAGTGACCACGGATCCGGATCATGAGACTGAAATAATCAGAACAGTAAGAATGGGCTGGGGTGCGTTTGGCAGGCATCCTCAGATCATGAACAGCAGGCTGCCACTATCCCTCAAGCGAAAAGTGTATAATAGCTGTGTCTTACCAGTACTCACCTACGGGGCAGAAACATGGAGGCTTACGAAAAGGGTTCTACTTAAATTGAGGACGACGCAACGAGCTATGGAAAGAAGAATGATGGGTGTAACGTTAAGGGATAAGAAAAGAGCAGATTGGGTGAGGGAACAAACGCGGGTTAATAACATTTTAGTTGAAATCAAGAAAAGGAAATGGCCATGGGCAAGACATGTAATGAGGAGAGAAGATCACCGATGGTCATTAAGGGTTACGGACTGGATTCCAAGGGAAGGGAAGCGTAGCAGGGGCGGCAGAAAGTTAAGTGGGCGGATGACATTAAGAAGTTTGCAGGGACAACATGGCCACAATTAGTACATGACCGGGGCAGTTGGAGAAGTATGGGAGAGGCCTTTGCCCTGCAGTGGGCGTAACCAGGCTGATGATGATGATGATAATATATAGAACTTGAGCGGTGCTACAAGGTAAACAGAACAAGTATTTAATTTCAACAGTTTCGACCGGTGGACCGATCTTCATCAGCTTGTAAACTCGTAGCACCGCTCAAGTTCTTTACGTCTGAAAGGTAGCCTGAAGAATTCCTCTGTTCGTACCAATTGAGCTACCGTAGTGCCGTTTTGCCATCCACTTTCTGGGGTACTTATGTCTGATCTACTAGAACTAACACTGGAAGTGTTGGCCAGCGTCAAAAGGATGTTCCACATCCGCTGCCAAGGCCTTGAGTGGTGGCGCTGGCTAACACTCCCACGGTAGGTAAAACATAAGTACTCCAGAAAGTGGAGGGCGAAACGGCACCGCGGTAGTCCATACATAAGAGCATCGCACGCATAATGCGAAGGCATGGGTTCGTACCTCACTTGCGGCCAGTTGTTTTTTTCATCCGCTTTCATTTCCATTAATTTATAATTTCTTTAACCAAATTGGTAAATACAAGAAATTTCCCTTATGTTTTCCTTGGTGTCATTGTTTGTTGGCTTCTTATGAAATCACTGTACAGGGTGTCTTTTTTTAGATGCACGAATTTTAAAAAAAAATTGTCTATGGCAGATTGCTCAATTCTAACCCTTGATCTAAATTACTCGATGAAGCGGTCGTTACTTCTGCGAGAAACCAAAATGTTCAATTGAATAATAATGTAATTAAGCTATTTATATTTCCAATTAATTACTTTATTACGCCACATATTTCAATCTAGGAATTATAGCCGCTGAGTTCGCACGGCATATCCACTTGCAACGAATTCTCTGGTCAGCACAGGTTCCGATATATTTTCAAAGTGTCCATCGAAATCATTCGTGTTCCAGTTACTTTCGTGCTTCGATGCATAAAACGCGGTTTCTTAAAAAAATTATCTGGAATAATAAAAATTTATAGTATGGGGTTTTACGTGACAAAACCACTTTCTGATTATGAGGCACGCCGCAGTGGAGGACTCCGGAAATTTCGACCACCTGGGGTTCTTTAACGTGCACCTAAATCTAAGCACACGGGTGTTTTCGCATTTCGCCCCCCATCGAAGTACTACCACCGTGGCCGGGGTTCGATCCCGCGACCTCGTGCTCAGCAGCCCAACACTATAGCCACTGAGCAATCACGGCGGGTATATCTGGAACAACAATGCATTTCGCAGGACACATTGAATATCAATATCTCGGAACTGGTGCTGTCCAGAGAATACGTTCCAAGTTGATATGCCGTTGGAACTCAGCGGCTATAACTCTTAGACTGAAATACGTGGCGTAAAGTAATTAAGTGGATAGTTAATTAGCGCCATTCCGATAGTTATTCAATTGAATGTTTTGGTTTCTCGTAGAAGTAATGGCCGCTTCATCGAGTAACCTGTAATCAAGGGTTAGAATTGTGCTACCTGCCATAGGCAATCTTTTAAAAAAATTAGTGCATATAGAAAAGATACCCCGTATATTTAGGCCTAAGTTCGTAAAGGCAAGGCACATATGCAAAGATATTACGCTTGCATGCACCAAGAACGAGGAGAAAAAGCCATTGGAAAAAATTCTAGAAATCTATAAACGTTCTACTCTGCCCATTCCCGCGTGTCGTGGTCAGCGCGTGCCACGATTTCTCGGCCTGCGCGAGGCACGTACTCGTGCAAGCATGTGCCATCGAGCCTCCACGCGGCCTCGTGGTTTCCCAGTTAAAATAACAAGTCACGTTAGGCTATGAGTATAGGCGACTCTTTTTTTTTTTTCTGCATCACTTCGTTTATTGCGGCATGGAGCACGCAGGAAAGGGGGCTTGCATGCAGGCTTGTCATGACTTGGCCACGGTGAAGTCTTGGTATATTTTGACAGGGTCGTCGCTGCCCGTGGAGCACCGCCCGCCGCGACAGGTGCCGTCTTTCAGGAACAGCGTCTGCGCCAGAGAGCGTCGGAAGTGTCGTTAAAAATGACTGTGCGCTTCCTCCCGAAAACAGCGTTAGCTGATGGCGCGCTATGGGCGCCAACAGCAATCACGTCCAACATTGTTCTGTTCATTTCAATGTCACTCTACATATGCATCTGTTTGGGAATTATGTTATGTCGACTGTTCTGCTGTGACTGTATGTGCTAATAGATTTACACGATGTATATACCACCCGCTGACTAGACAATGTGTTATTAGGCGACAGTATCGTTTGTACTTTTGAGACTTTCGACTACATAAGTGTGGAGACATTTGCCATGTATATTGTATGTACCATGCGTTCCTTACGTCATAGTCTTCCTGTGGAAACGTTGCGCGATAAGTCCTGGTGCTTGTGTGAAAAGATTATTTGATACGTAACCGTGAACCCTGAATGATGTATGACGGAACCACCCAAGAGATAAGGAGTAGCCGGCGCCTTAAATTGCGCGCCAACATCTCCTTACATCATATCAATAAAAAAAAACAGCAATCACTGTTTTCAGTCGGGACGAGGGATGGCGATGACGACATAGGAAGAGGGATGCGCAACGGTGAAAGCAAGTTCAACATTCTGGTGATAAACATTCTGAAATGTAATCCGCGAAGCCGCTGCCGGATTCCATATCTTGTCTGTAGTCACTAGTTCAAGTGAACTTAGAGATAAAAGCGCTAAGACGAAACTGGTGTGTGGGCCTCTCCTGCGCGAGCAGCACAGGCGCTAAGCAAAAGCCTTACAGCCAACACGGCCCTCCTCCTGTGTAGAATAGCAAGCTAGAGCACGCTAGCTCAGGCCGACCTCCCCGTCTTCTTTCACATAAACTCTCTCTCTCTCTTCAAAGATCTTTGTAGAGGTGACGATGGCCATTTCAATGGCCGTTAATTCATTCAAATGCATTTCTAAATGCCTTCAGGTCAGTATGCATAGCATATAGAACGCACGCGTGTGTTTGTGAGAGAGAGAGAGAGAAGGAGAGAGAGAGGAACAGGGACACTAGTAATCAAATAAACGGAATATAAACAACCGTATTAGATTGAGTCACAAACAAGTCCAGCTTTGTAAGAAATAATAAATATGAGTGTCAACAGTAACTTAAGCTATAAAAAGAAAGAGCGAGATTAAATTTGAAAACGTATATTTACGCGCATTAAAAACAAAAATGAACATAGTCATAAAAAGGCCCATAACAACACGCAATATTGCGCCTCGCAGTTGATAAATATGAATACTAAGAGTGGTCCACAACAGAAAATGCAAATCATCAGAGTTAGTTTGAAGCATCTCAACGTAATAAAGCTGTCATAGCCGCACGCAGTGAAAGCACACGGACGCTTTTCTAGTAATCGTCCATTTTTTGGAAACTTCATACAAACACACAGCGCGCATCAGAAAATTTGTTCAGATATTTTTTTAAACTGAGGTGCTTGATATAGTTAAGCTGTGTGCCTATGAAATGCCTCAACGTAGCATTTTGACCGGGATTATAAAAAGTGAACCCATTAAATGTTTCGCCGAAAGAGTCATGTATCGATTGACCACAACGCGAGGCTTGAAGCCCGTAGTCCGACGAGTTCATAACAGCTTATAGAATTGCGATGATGTGACTCCAATTTATTTGGGCCAAATAATCTTGGCACAATTTCACGCAGTACAGCGAAGGTGGAACAGCAAATACCACAGGGAGACCATTGTGTCAGTACGTGCCACGCAGGCCCGCTCCGCGCATGCTCCACCCAGTAATGGACATAAACTTCAGTATAAATCCCAGATGGATATTTTACAATAATACAAACTCGGATTAACAATGTGTCGTTATTCATTGGTGTGCATCCGCTAAAGCGGCATCCACCTAACCTAACGTGACCAGATTTCTCGGACGTCAGAGCGGAAAGGTGGGGGAAAGGGTTTCAACAGTTATTCCAAATTTTGTTTATGTGAAGGGAAACTCTTTTCCGAAGCTCTTCAATAAATTTTGACTTGCGTTTCAGCATTATTCGACGTGCTTCCAACACCACAAACTAGAGGCGCGCGAGTGTAAAACTTTTTCGAATGCGAGTCGAATGCGAACAGTCGAATCGAATATCGAACCTTATATCGAATATAGTCAAACGCAGATGCACATGTTTACGGCAGGGGTATTAATTCCGGTACAATTAGCTACCATGCTTGTACTGACTAATCCAAAACAGACGATGAAGTTTATTAAGTACAAAGGATCAGCTTTAAATACAGGATCACTAATTCGTCACAGAAAAAAACTACAAATTGCCCGTCAACTGCTTTTTGAGCCTGGTTTCAAACAAGCTCCTCAAAAAATGAATGACTGCTGTATGATTAGCTGGCCAAAAAAACTACTAATAAATGGTCGCCGAAAAAAAAAAGCTGGTCAATGACTTCTCTGGCGTAGGCCCATGTAAAGGGGACCCGCTGCAAGGAAAACGTCAGTGGTTGTAGCGTACAAAAAAAAATGCTGCGTGATTAGACTGCCAAGAACTCTAAATCACAGAATACAAGGAAAAATCACAGATTGTCATGTAGGTTTCCGCCGCAAAAACCTAAAACAAGGTTTGCATTATCCATTTCGTTTGTGCATTGCTTCAAAAAATTTGTCATTGTTTCATTTTCGGTAATTTGCTATAACTTTTTCCAGCAGACGTAGAGCAGCAGCATGACTTTAACAATAGGCTGCTGCGAAATGGTTGGTAATCTTATTATGTTCTAAAACACCGAATAGTTAATCAACGCATACGAATATTGGTGTGAAATATTTGATTGGTATTAGAAAGTTCGAATATTCTCCCTCGCCCCTCCACCCCTTACCACAAACAAGACAGTCAAGATGGCACGAACACGGTGGGGTCAATGCTCTTTGGCATGGCTACGGTTCGTTGGCCAACGCATTGAGAGGAGGAGGAGGAGGAAAAACGTTTATTTAGCTCTAGAAAATTCTATGAATTTCGCGGAGTCAGATGGTGTCTTCAATCTTCTTGGCAATGGCCGTCTGCCCCTAGTCCAGGGCTCCACTGGATGCCGCTGCCAGCTGGGCCCGTCGGATCAGCCCTAGTTGGACGTCCTGGCGGTCGCTGGAGAGCATTCCTTCCCATTGCTCCGCACTCGGGTTTGGTATTATTGGTGCCGCATTTGTTTTCTGGCAGGCCCACGGTATATGGTAGAGCGTGGGTGTGTCCTGGCACCATGGGCATTTGTCACTGTACTGTGTGGGTTGTATTTTGCGGAGGGTGTTCGGATATGCACCCGTCTGTAGCAGCCTCCAAGCTACGGAGTCCTCTCTAGTGAGAGACCTATGCGGCGAGGGGTACCGCTTCCTGCTGCCCTTATAGTGATTCAGGATAGCCGAGTATTCTCTGGGGACTGGCTCGGTTTCCTCGAGGTCATTGGCGGAGGGTGCTCGGTATGCAGTGTATCCTCGAGCTACCCTGTCGACCTCACGGTTGCCTTCCACGTCCGTGTGACCCGGCGTCCACATTATCGTGTGTCTAATTGGTTGTTCTTTTTCTGGCTTTTTTGTGTGGGGATCTGAGCGGAGTATGCGGAGCGCTCTGTGACCTATTCTGCCGAACATGTAGTTTCGACATGCTGTTTGGGAGTCGCTTAGTATTGTTAAGGCGAACCACTCGCTTGTCCCCGTGTGCTGTTGATCAGAATCGGGTTTCGTCCGCAAAAGAGCCAGGGTTCGCTTCCCGAACCGTTGTAAGGTCGCACCACGGCTGCCACTGCCTCACTTTCGGCAGCGTTTTGCCTTGACACCTGCCTCTCGAGTCTTTTTGAAGGTGGCGCCACCGCAGCCGAGAAAGTGAACAGCCGATTCGGCACCACGGGGCAGGTGTTTCGGGACAGCTCGGGGCCGGAAAGGCCAGAGCGGGTCGAAACACCGTACCACACGTACGCCGTGCACGGGACAGCGGGACCACGGCGCCGAGAGCGGGATGCGCCTGCCTAAATCGGGCCGTCTGATCACCTTAACGCTTCCTGTTGCCTGCTTACAGCCTCCTTATGTCATCTATCTATCTATCTATCTATCTATCTATCTATCTATCTATCTATCTATCTATCTATCTATCTATCTATCTATCTATCTATCTATCTATCTATCTATCTATCTATCTATCTATCTATCTATCTATCTATCTATCTATCTATCTATCTATCTATCTATCTATCTATCTATCTATCTATCTATCTATCTATCTATCTATCTATCTATCTATCTATCTATCTATCTATCTATCTATCTATCTATCTATCTATCTATCTATCTATCTATCTATCTATCTATCTATCTATCTATCTATCTATCTATCTATCTATCTATCTATCTATCTATCTATCTATCTATCTATCTATCTATCTATCTATCTATCTATCTATCTATCTATCTATCTATCTATCTATCTATCTATCTATCTATCTATCTATCTATCTATCTATCTATCTATCTATCTATCTATCTATCTATCTATCTATCTATCTATATATCTATTGTATGTTTTTAAGTAAAATAAAAAGGTAGCACGTGGACAGTTTATCGATATTTTTTCATGTTGCATTCTCTTAGTTTCTTTTTTCGCCGAGTAGTGTATTTACAATTTTACGATAGCCGACCCTAAAGAAGCCTCTAGCTTTTTTGCTTCAAGTCACGAAGGAAGAGCCGGTATACCTTGCAAGGCGAGCCGTCCCTCTTGTTGTAGATGTTGTAGCCTCGGCCGTTCTCTTTCTCGCAGGCAATGAAACACTGCCTGAAGTTCTGAAAGGAAGGACGAAACAAGAGGCGTGTGCAATGCTAACTTAGCACAAAGCTGTCGCAACTGGAGAAAAATGTAACTGAAGCGCAGGTTTAACATGCCCGGTTACTACTCGTGCGCAAAAGATGGGCCTGTACCGCTCGACGTGGCATTAGATTCGTCACCCTTGGGAGACACGACCAGTTCACTGCTGTCTCAAGAGACCATGCAGTGATATTTTTGCGTATCATTTATTCGCTTTTTTCATCAAACGTTTTACTTCACTTCATTTATCCTTTCTTTTTATTCGCGCCTTTAGCAGGAAGTCTAAGCCCTGTCGTCTCGAATTACTGAAGGTATCCGAACGCGGTTTCCTTGGCATTCGCTTTTGGTGCGCTTCGATGTCATTGCATGATGAGAGGGATGGATCTGCACACGTGCAGGCGTGATATACCTGAACAGCGACAATAAGGCGGAGGCAGGCCTCAACGCTACTCAAGGATACGAGCGTATAGGTGTTGCTTCTGCAAGTTGCAGCAATCGGAAAAATAAAAGGGATCTCTTGCCTGTTTAGTCTGTTACTACCAAAGTGTTTGAAGTTCATTCATTCTCGTTAAAAATGACGTTTTGGACGAGCCAGTATTTCTCCAAGGAAAACGAGTATGTGACAAAGCGTATAACAGCGAGGAGCATACGATAAATTTGTGGTGCAAACTTATTCCACTTGCAGGAGAAGATCCCCCCCCTCCACCTAACTTTTTCTATTGGGTACGCGCGAACGTCTTCGTGCAGGACGTGCTTAGATGCCACACGTCTCTTGTTCCTTTAAGTAAGCTGTCTAAGGCTAGTTGGTTTTCTTATAGGAACCCTGCAGGTTAATTTACGTATACTGAATTGCTCGCGTTATCCTGAATAACGTAGAACAGCCTGCTTGACGTTCTGAGCACGCGTTTTCTTGCTTGAGTCAGAGAATACAAGTTCACGAGACCTTTCTGCCGCGCCGCTATAGGTTTTCGGGTACGCTTGGCAGTATTTCCTAATTCTTCTTTAGACAGGGGAGACCGCAAACCACTCGAAACAACCAATTGTAGAGAGTATCGGTGTACAGACCATTCGAACAGTAAGGCAGGAAGAATCACGAGAAGATCTGTCATTGGTACCGTGGTTTTCAAGAGCTTGAATGTCCGCTGTGATCCCTTCGTAAAAACTGAGAAGTCGGATTTAGAGGACGTTTTCCCCTACCATATATGCGAGCATCGTAAGCTTCGACGTCACTGCCCCTGTTACCCCTGTCCCCGCCCTTGCGATACAATCTCGGAAGCCATTCCTGCTTTGAATTATCGGTAATGCATTTCATTTCGTAGCTCCTTGGCGCAAACAAGTCCCTGGTAGCGCTGAAATGGAAGCCATATAGAGGCGAAACAGCGGCAGGTAGGCAGGACGACAGCATTACTGAGGCAAGTGAACGAAGCCGAGATCCAAAATTTAACAAACAGAAATTGAAGCTATAGACGAAAACACATGGCGGACCTCCGTCGTCGTTACCATCCACTGCATGAGCACATGCATTTCCTTTTTCCCCCCCTTCTTTCTGTTGGTAATAACCTTTAGTCTGTTCTTCGGGTATTTCCATTCCAGTCAACTGTGTGTGCTAGTATGCAATTCTCCCGTATTTCGTTAACCATTGTTGTCATTTCAGCGGTCTTTTCTTTACAAAAGAGAGATAGGTAAGCACCCACATGCGCTGAGGGAAAAGTGTACTGACGGTCGGACATGCCCAAGAATTTTGGAAATTGCCCCTGCCGCCATCTGTCAAACTTCACCGAAATACATCAGCGTAACTCTATGGACAGTGTTTATAATATATATATATATATATATATATATATATATATATATATATATCGAAAGGCCGCCCGAATTTCAAAAACTTTCACATAGCACCGCCGAGACAATGCGCACTTTCAATAAAATTTACGGCACCTATTCGTAGCTTCCCTAACTTCCCTGCTGCGTAACAGCAGTGTTTTTTAACATCTATTAATTTAGAGCTATTAATTCGTAAACTTCGTGCCTTCATTGTTTTCGAGCTTTCGAATTTTTGAAAATTCTTTTGACAAAATTGAGGCCCTAAATCTACATTCCGCTACCAACAGTCACTAGAATTTAACTTTCTCTCTCAAATGCAACATATTTCATTAAAAACGCTCCGGGGGTTATTTCAGAAAAGCGTTTCTGCGTTTTACATGTATTTTTGAATGGGCCGCGTCGGAGTTGGGCCCGAGCTAAAGCTTCCTCTTTAATGCTGCACGTGAAGGTACGCTGATGCAATGCGGTGCAGTTCGACAGATAGACGAAGGGGCAATGTCCAAAATTCCTGTACATGGGCCCGACTGTTTGAAAGCCGCCGAAGAAAGTGACGCACGAACAGCGTTCGTTCCTGTTGACATACGCACCTGACAGCGTGCATATACAAACAGCCGAAAGTTATGTGGAGTGACGTTTACGCCCTGTGGCGGAGGGAGGGGGGGAGCCAAAAACGTACGTCTATGGGACTGAGCAAATGCGGACGACATGCATTATGAACGAAGTGTTTTCACAACGGTCTCTTGCATAAAAAAATGACCTTAAGCAGGGAACTTTCAACACTTCTTGACTTACCACCGTCAGCCTACTTGTGAAAGAGAGAGAGAACAAAAATAAAAAGAGAAGAACGGACGCTTGGCTGTTGCACGTACGTTCTTAACGGACAAAGTCTGGCGCCACCTGTGAGCCCATAAGCACACCAAAATCACGGCATTAGAGCGTCTTTGCGTTCCGCCCCCATCGGAATGAGGGGCCGCCACGGTTGGGAACCGAACCGGTGACCTTGTGATCAGTAGCAGGACGCGAGAACCACTGGGGCCACCGAGGCGGATTTAGGGGAACTGATCGTTCGACACATGCGCTCATTTGTTTTTGCGTACAATTTGTACAAGAGCTGCATGACTAGCCAGATCGATCTACTCTGAGTGTTCTGCTTAAAAAAAAATGAAACAACTAGCTTAATAATTGCGGTGTCAGTCGTGATGTCACGGCAAAAGACACCACGTGACAAATATTGGTGTGGCCGCCATGTGGTTGCATGCGCTCGACTGCTTATGCCAGAAGTTGCGGCGCTATTTTCGGAGTCGGAAAGCAGTGTTACCAAACGACTTTGCTCTAATATAACCGCGCTGTTCTGACAACTCTCGTGTTCACGCGTACTCATACATTCAAAAATCGCGCAAGTAAAATTCAACATGACAGAGAGACAGAATGAATGGGTAACCGAGTAACAAACAAAAAAAAGCCTATGATGCAACCGTACTGAATTTCGGCTTCGTGCTCGTCTTGTCTACTTCGCTGTGGAGTATATTCTCTACCTGCGCGATTCTATTGTCCCGAATGCGCAGTTAGCAAAGTAAGACTGTGCGCGTAAGTTTTTCTTTGTTTGTTAAATTCTTGTCAATGTTCCTGCGAAGCACACAGTCTCTCATTTCGTCACTTACGATCTTCCCGGGACAGTAGTCGGGGGCGTTGCTCATTGACATCACGATCAAGGCTGTCCAGAAAACAAACAAACAAACACTGTGAGAGACGTCACGAGAGAGATCCGTAGATTAGAAAGGTAGAGAGCGATGCAACTGTAGACAAAATCTGCAAGAAAGATTAATTAACTTATATACAGTTTTATGTACAAAAACCACTTTCTGATTATGGGGCACGCCGTAGTTGGGGACTCTGTAAATTTGGACAACTTTAACGTGCACCTAAATCTATGTATACGGGTGTTTTTGCATTTCGCCCCCACCGAAATGCCAGCGCCGTGGCCGGGATTCCATGCCGCGACCTCGTGCTTAGCAGCCCAACACCATAGCCACTGAGCAACCGCGGCAGGTAATCTGCAAGAATGAAAACCAGTACGAAAGTACAGGAAAGGAAATATTTAACAGAGTCCCGATAATTTAAGCTTAAGAGCAGCGCAAAATATGAGACGGACGAGAAAAAAAAAACAAAAAAAACACAGGCCAGGTGCCTGTCAGGTTCTTCGTGTCCGTGTCTTCAACTAGCCCAGCAGCCAGCCGGAGTTCTGATAAACGTTGGCAGAGAAAAAAGCCGACCGGGGAGGAAAGACTGCCATTAATGTACGCGCCTCGTTACTGCATAAATTATGGCGCTCCATTTTTTTTTCTCCCGCCGCTGTAGCTCAGTGGATATGGCGCTGCGCTGCGGAGCACGAGGTAGCGGGTTCGATTCCGGCCGCGGCGCCACGTTCATAAAAAGACGGAATGCGAGAACAGTCGTGCAGCGTGCGCTATAGGTGCGCGTTAAAGACCGCCAGGTGGTAAAAATTAACCGGGAGCCCTCGGCTATACGGCGTCCCTCATAACCAACTGGGCAGTTTCGGGACACGTTAGACCCCACAGTTGAACTAATAAAATTTGTTTCCTTTGCTGCAGTCGACATCATACTTCTCAAGTCTTATACGGTACAGCTGGCGCATTGTTGCCCTGTTTGCTTTCACGCCATGAAACAAGCAAGCAAGGAAGGAAGGAAAAAGTGGAAAAGGAAGGCAGGGAGGTTACCCAGTTTAGCCTAACCGGTTTGTTACCCTACACATGGGAGCGGGATGGGGGGGGGGATGAGAGATGAGGAGAAGAGATAGAGAGCCCATAACACGGCACACACATCGTTGAACAAGCAATTCATCACGGAAAAAAGCAAGCAAGCAAACACATCATAATATGAGCCTATAAAACGGGTTTATATAGCACATCTGCTTCATCTAGGAACTTTTCAAGTTAAATTTATCCTATAGCGGGATGCCTGTTTTGACTAAAATGATGGAAAATACTGCGAAGCTTACGCAAGGGCTGACCGCCTGTAACTAAGCGTATTAGATCGCATTGCAGTTTCCATTTTCTCTCGCCGTGCGACGCGGACAGCAGTTTAGTGTAAAGTGAGGGGTTCCTGACTGGTTGTTCTGCGTTTGCAGGAGAGTGAGTGAGTCGCCAGGAAGGGCGCACGTGACAATACGGAAACTTGGAAAAAATACGGTGAAGCGGGGCTAGTCAGAAGTGAGCCTTGCAACGACTGAAGTTGGTATGGGATTGCGTTATACTGAAAGGTAGGCGTTGCTAACACAGAAACAAGCTTGCGAAAACGAAAAATAGGTATTCAGCGCCGCTTCTGTTGTCCCTCTCCTTTCCTTTCTTTTTGTCCGTGTTGGCAAGCGTGCCTTCAGAAACACGGAAGCGATCCATTGTAAAGCAGCGCGCTTTTGACAACACGTCGGTAATGACGTGGCATCACGATGCGCGTGCGCGTGAAATATGAATGCATGGTTTCACGTTGTAAAACTACGAGCGCACGGACGTCGGACTCGCTTGGCGACAATGCCTTCAATAGAAGAAGTTACTTTCATCAATAGCTGGTGTTTTCTTTTCCTTTTTTTTTTGTTCGTGCGAACTTTAGAAATTTTCTTGAATTGTTCCGAAACTGGCGTATTCATATTAACACGAAAAGAAAAAAAGAACCTTTCAGTTGATTGACAGCGCTCGTCCTGTGTTTTTTTAGTCTCCTTGCCATATGGAGTTCAGCTTACAATGTGTGACTGCTTGCAAGATTATAAACGGTGTCAATACGCGAAGACGTGGTAGAAGGCCTTACGTCACGAAGCGCTACCGGCTCAATGCTTTAGTCATTGGAAGACACGAGGCTGACTTTCGATCGCTTTTATACCCCACCGCTAATGATTAACATTTTCCTGGCGAAGGACGGCTCAAAAGTCTACAAAAGGCCGACAGGGCTATACAGTCCTATACCACACTGGTCCGACTTAACCCTTTTAAATTTTTTTGGAAGCGCGTAGTTGAGCTACTGCGATTGCAGTGGTGACGGTGCCAAAGTGAGCTATTTAGCTCTGGCTTAAAGCTTTACGCTTGCGGAAACGCCCGGATGAGATTAAGGACAACGACAACATAAGCGAGGCGTAAATTTCTATAGAAGGTCTCTTTCAGCTGAGTGCACATCGTGAGCATTGCCCCCCTCCCCCCCCCCCAAAAAAAAAATTATAGACTTTCATTGAAAGTCCAGGGAGTGGAGTTATCCTTCTCTGCTTTCTGGTCCACTGTAAATTTCCTCTTGAGGAAACATACTAAACGTACATACTCGGTGATAATGGCGTATCCGTTCGCCTGTGCTATACGATGGAGTTTACGGCTGGGCCGTAGTCATTATTCGACTTCTCCGCTAATGTTCTTTTGTTCATTAAATACAAAGTTCTGGGCTTCACTACTTCACGTAGCAAGATCTAAAGCGCATGTTCTCTAAAAATAGCTGCTTAAAATTTAGGTCCACTGCCATTAAGAGCCTATAGATTTTATGGTTCTTTGGTCGTTTCGGTTGGGCTTGTTAAGGGAGCCCTGAACCAGTCTTTATCGAAGTGGAGAAAGGCATTTGAAGTGAAAATAGGCTATTTCAGAAATACTCTGCCGCAAAAAGTACTGCGACGCGTTCAGCAGAAGCGGAGTAATTGGCAACCAAACACAGCCTCCCCTGTGCTCCCGTTCCTTTGCCCATTCCTTGCACTGCGAAGGCTATGGTGCAGTGGGGGCATGCTCACAATGAGTCTAGACGTTTGCGGTAACGTCCACTCCTGCAGTGAACTGAATTCAACTGATGCAAAGAAGCCAGCGCAATCGTATTTAGAGGCTAGTAAGGGCTGCGTAAAAGCTGCAAAGGAAGCGGGTGCTTCGTCATGGACCATATAGCGGTGCGTGTCTGAGCAGACGCCTTCGGCGCAGCTCCGTCTAAAACCTCCGTGGCACGTATTTATTTTTCAAACGATCTAGGCACGTCAATGTCAATGCAGATATAGAGTGATCGTCCAACTTGTGTCATTCTCGCCTCTGGGATGATGGTTTCTTTGCGCCGTGTAAACGATAGCTGGGTTACGTGGCAAATTGTTAGCATTTGGCGCTGTTCACCTCTTTAGGAGCCACGTTTATTTTTTGCAATGTCACGAACAGCTAGGTAAGACACCAGTTGACGCTTTGGGAGGGTTATTCTTCTAAGCTTTCTTCAGCTGGCATACTTACTTGAGAGTTTTTCTTTTTTTTTCTTTGAAGTTCGCCGTGCAGTCTCATAGCGGCTCATTGCGTGAAGCTGTTAAAGGGTATGTTAGTGTAGCCGTTGACATTCTGCGTTACGCGTTGTCCCTTCAGTTGTAGATTAAAGGAGGTTATTGCGTCATTCAATGTAAATGGTTGATGCAGCAAATACTATATACTACAGTGGTTTTCCGTTGCTTTCTTCAAAGAGCTGTATGGTAAGAATGACAAATTCTACTCAAAAGCGTACAAAGGGTCACAGAAATCACGAACATTAGTGAAACATTCACCGTAAAAGGGCTGCCCAGCTCTGAAAATTCGACATGTGCATTTCATCTGCGTATCGTAACAAACCAGTTTACTTACATACAAAATTAAATTATATGATCTTACGTTGCAAATTCACGATCTGATTAGCAGGCACGCCTTGGAAACTTGGACCACCTGGGGTTCTTTAACGTGCACCTAAATCTAAGTACACGGGTGTTTCCGGATTTCGCTTCCATCGAAATGCGGCCGCCTTGTGACCCGTTTATTCTTCATGTAACATGGAAAGCTCTTTCTCGTGCACATTATGTGGACGGGTTGAAGGAAAAAAAATGTGTATAGCAGCCGTATCTATGTGTCTTTTTCTTTCATGTTTTCTTTTCTTTGAACCACGCCGGCAAAGAACAGTACACCTTCACTGACCTCCGGCAACCCCTCCCTCAACAACAACAACAACAACAACAACAACAACAACAACAACAACAACAACAACAACAACAACAACAACAACAACAACAACAACAACAACAACAACAACAACAACAACAACAACAACAGCAACAACAACAACAACAACGACGACGACGACGACGACGACGACGACGACAACGACAACAACATCAACAACGACAACAACGACAACAACAACAACGACAACGACAACAACAACAACAACAACAACAACAACAACAATAACAAAAAGGAATTTTGGCTACGCCTATACACACGCACTGCTAAATTGAGATGTGTGTGCTTTAACGAATTGCAGCGTATTACGAAATCGTTCACGGATCGGAATTAATCGGCTGCCCGGAACAATACGGTGCACCAGGAAGTATAGGAACATTGCCTCACCAACGAAGCAGAGGATGCGGAGCTGCAGCGTGTCCCACGAACACATGGCCACTGCGGACAGAGGTCAGGCTCCGCTCTCTCGACTGGAACGAGAACCGGGGACGCGGGCCGTCAGGAAATCGCGCGTACGGCGATAAAGACAACGCACAGAAGAAAAGGGAAGGAAATGCATTCTTTTATCGTCTTACGCAAAGCAGAAAAAAATAGTTAGACAAGAAAGACGGTAACGAATCGCTCCCTTGAGTGCAACATTGTTTCTTTTCCCTCCCCGACGTTGTTCGTGTCCGTCCGGTACAATCAATCTGGATCTGTAATTCAAGAAGGCAGCCGCAAACCGTGTTCCTGGTTAACGTAACCAGCAGGATTGCCGCGTTGTTTGACCAGCGCTTTAACCTTGCCCTCATTCAGCCGCCCGGCGGCACGCGAGCCGCGACAGACCCGTTTTGTGTGGGGTCACAAGCGCCGCACTTTCGCTCGCTATAGTTTACGGGTGTCACACGAGTCCGCGTCCCTGATGAGCGGCGCCGGCAATTGGAAGCGTACTGCATGCAATTTCGCACGCTGACCCTTAGCTCTCGTAGCCCATTTGTGCGGGCTTGCAGTCAAGCATAGTCGCGTGGAGGATGTTCAACATGGTCAAATTTCGCTTGCCGAGGTATTCAATGTAGAATAGCAGGGCGCGCGTAGTGGCGCTGTGTGCAGGCTTAGAGCAACGCACTCTCCCGATGCATCTTTCGGCATCCTCTTCAGGTGCTGCACGCAACTTTCGAGGCGAATTACCGAGTCTTGGCATAACGGCCGTTATAATTTGCTTACGACGCGAAAACAAGTCGGTGTACACCTTCTGTTGGCCGTAAGTCGCGGGTATGATAGTTTTTCCCTCGGTCGTCGTGAGCGCCTATTTGACCGACGAAAATGGGCTGCCCGCTTCCTCTGCCACGCAAACACGCCCAGAAAGAAAGAAAGAAAGAAAGAAAGAAAGAAAGAAAGAAAGAAAGAAAGAAAGAAAGAAAGAAAGAAAGAAAGAAAGAAAGAAAGTAAGAAAGGAAGAAAGAAAGAAATACCACGCTTTGACGTTGCTCTCATTCGAGACGACGTCGTTCAGCTCTGTTTCCCAGTTTTTGCGTTTCGGTGGCTTCCTCTCCTTGCACGGGATATTATCCCCGCCCACTATAGTAGCGCGGGCTCGTTCAGCTAGACAAATCCGTTAGCTTGTAGAGGCTCGTTTGGCGAAGCCATAGTAAATCTCGCAGTGCCGCCTGGCGCTCCCGCGCCGAGTATTTGCCGCAAATTTACGGCGTTCCCGCTCGCTCCGCGGAGTCGTGAGTGTCTCACCCTTTGGCGGCCCACGTAAACAAGGAAACATAGAGGATGGGGAGGCGGAGCAGCTAACGCAGCCTGATTGCCGCCAAAGGATCTTTCTCACTCTCTCTCTCTCTCTGTCTCTGTGCCCTCGCGCCCGACTCCAATCTGACCTGTCGCTCGCCGTGAAGTGTTTATGCCGCATCAGCAGCGTGGGATGAGTGCTCAGATAAACTATAGCTTCCTGCCGGCTTTCGCTCGTTTTGAATTTACAGCCTCGTGGCGCCTTCTCATTACGGGAACGAGGTGTTCCGTATAGCGCGGGCGCCGCCGCCTCCGTAGCGTCCGTCGGGTTTTAGCCACGGTCTCGTCAGACCCGCACGTCAAGAAGAGAGCTCCCCACGCCTCTGTTGCCTCGGTACCGTCGCCTGCCGTTGACTCTCCGCGCGTATAGTCAGCGTGGGAGGTGACTGGGAAACCGGAAGGACGGTGGTGGAAAGCTGGCGCGCCATGTGGGCCTGATTAAGTTTATACGCGGATAACTTTCGGAGACAATCTCTGTTTCAAGAGTTCGAGATTCACATATTACGTTTTCACCCTTTTTGCGAAGTACACGATATACGAGACTAATTAGACCCATAGCCGGAGGCTACTCTAGGATCTAAAGTTATCGTACAAAGCGGGAATACGAATGAAAGACGTGCGAATTTTCTGCCGTAGCTTACAAGTAGCTACATAAAGAATATATACAGTGTATGAGACTTTCAGAAATATAACAGAGAAGTGAAAATAATCGAGTTCCATACAGGTATATGAAGAGCAAAGAATGGACTCATAAAGCAAAAGATTGCTTACTCGGCACCTATTCTCCATGGTTTATCGCAAACTTCTGAGGAACGTCTTCAACGTTTATTGGCAAGAGGGCTGCGAGTGTGTCTTGGGGTTCCACAGGCTACCTCGAGTTCTTTAGTAATTGCTGAAGCTCGTCACCCACCATTTCCAGTCATACGAACGGTTGAAACATGCCGACATATCTATCGTATCTTAACCCAACACGAGAAGCATCCATTAAACCTTAGCTTACCGAAAGAAACAGAAGCAAAATTCACGATGTTCCAGAACATAAAGCATTATTACCAAGATTTGAATTATTCAAAGTGGATGTTTGTTACCCTCCCTGGATGTTAAAATGTCCTCAAATAGAATTATCGGTTGAAGGGATTATATCTAAAAGAGACATGTTCATAGTAGCCGCACAACAACTGGCACTCTTCGAAATTTACTCCTTACATCCCCAGTACATCCACGTTTATACAGATGGTTCGTGTCATAAAAATTCCTCGAATTCAGCATTCGTCATTCCACATTTAGCGCTAGAGTAAACATTTAAATTATCCCGAGAGACATCTTCACCGTGGCAGAACTGTTTGCAATCCTGTGTTTTTGGCGTTTCATAACATCCGAAAAACATTCGCTAAAATGGGCTATATTTAGCGATTCGCAAGCCGCTCTCACATTTCTACAGAGCAATAAGAAAAATTCTTTGAACACTTCGCTATTGTATGAGACACTCAAAGAACTTACAAAAGCAAGCGCAATGAACCACGTAATTGCATTCCAGTGGATACCTGGGCACTGCAATATTCCTGGTAATACTGCAGCGGACGCAGCTGCGAATCGAGCGCATAATAACGCGGAGACAACCGATCTTCCTCTATTGCGTAGTGAAGTCCGTCTGCTCCTGAGAGAGATTTCTTGTCGCCTCAGCAAAACTACCTGATTTGATCAGCAAACTAAAAACTCGGAGTTATACTTTATAGAACCATGTATACACTAATCAATGCCAGAAAATCTAAGAGACAACAGGAAATTTGAAACATTGGTACACCGCCTGCGTCTTGGTACTGCATTTACAAAACACTTCTTGTACAGGATAAAACGTATCTCTAGTCCACAGTGTTCTTGTGGCCATCCAGACGAAGATATGAATCATCTTCTGGAGTGCACGAAATACGATCCACAAAGAAGGGTACTGCAAGCAAATTTGTTGATGTTAGACAGAAGACCATTTACTCTAAAAAAGATACTTGGCCCATGGCCAACTGCGGGCCTTCAAAAAAGAGCGTTTCCTGCTCTGAAAAAGGTTTTAGAGGACACCAGCATTTTGGGAAAATATTAGGTATCAGATGATCCGAATACACTAAATGAGTAACACAAGCGTTGTCCGTGGTTCATAATTGGTTTATGTGGTGATCGCAACTTTTACGCAATATGCATGATTCTGTTCTGTACTTGCAGTGCATTACATGTGTTGTGTGTTTTGGCTGTACAAAATATCCGACTTTTTATATGCGTACGTGGACTGAACTAATGCACAGAACTTTGCGACTGATGTACTGTTGGACTGTATACTTTTTATTCATCCAGTGTTCTACTGAGTGCAACATTTCGTGTCGCTTTTCTCCCTTTTTACGCAAATTTGTTTCCTTTGCAAGTGATAAGGAGTAGCCGGTGCCACCATAAAGGCGCCAACCTCTCCTAATATTCACTTCAATAAAAAAAAAAGCTTATATGTATCAAGAACTGAAAAAAAAAACGTCGTGTCGCTTTTGTCGCGCCGAAAAGTGCTCGTGTCGTGCTTTTCCTTCTTTGTCCCTTTAAATATATGCGTTTGCGCTGAATTCTTGTAACCATGTGAATCGACAAAAATGTTTTCTGTGCTCGTAAAAAAAAAGAAGCAAAATAAGAAATTCGCAGCTCCGCCCGAAAGGCGAAGGACTGATTGCGATGGCAAATTAGTAGATAGCTGTACGAAGTAACGATAGTAGTTTTATCGGCCGTATAAACTTGTAAACATTCGCTTACTAACCAAATTAACAATGATAGAATATGTAAGCGTGACTCAACGAGGACGTAAAAAGGAACACACACATAGAGACAGCGCTGTCTTGGTCTGTCTGCTTCCTTCTACGTCCTTGTTCAGACGCGCTTACACATTCTATCATGGATTCAAACCAACTAAATTAACCAGCACCAGCATTAATTAACCAGCAAGGCGTCACGCGCGCACAGGTAAAGATTAGACAGTTTTAGTTAGACGTACGTAGAGGGTTTGCGTACGTAGAGCTTCTACGTGTGAGCAGTGCGCATGCGTAGAATGTAGCGGGCGCGCGCGCGTCTCACGGACGTACGTGAGATTCGATTCTTTGCGTGCGTTTCTTGCGCACGTAGACAGCTTCGCGCGGGAGTTCCGCAAGATCACGAACAAGCGATAGGGGGCCGCGCGCGCGCAGACGGCTCGCACCGAGACACGGCGTCAGGCTTGAATTGGCTACCGCCGTGTTCACATTTCCCGATGGATGGAGCTACGGGGTCCCTCTTGGCGTGCGTCGCGTGCGTGTAGCTATAAGCGTTTCAGATGGCGTGCACGTAAGGTACGTAGGCTTTTCACGTTTGTGTACGTGAAGCCTCTACGTACGTGTAACTAAAACTGTCTGTTAACACATCTCGCTCGACGACAGCGGAAACTGCCTGTGAAAACGCTGGAGTCAGGAATCGCGGCAGCAGCCGCGAGCGAATTGACCTCCGTGCATCTGTCACTTCAACGCGGACGAAACATCGAAAGCACAGCGCATGCGAAGATACCGGCACGACACGTACTCTGAAAACACCGTAGATTGCTTTGAAGATGAGGCCAGTGCGGGCGCACACCTTAGCCACATCGCAGACCGCTTTTAAGACGCACGAGCGCCGGCAACTGGTTGCCAAAGGAGACTACTACGGCGTCCGCGATTCGCGTGGCCAACGCCGTTGCAGACGCCGCGATTGACTCCCCTCTGTACGGAGCGGCGGGCGAGGAGGACATCGAGGGACCGTAGCAGCCGCCGGGGAAGAACGCACCTTGTCCCTCGCCTGACCCCCGGCCTCGCGCGCACGACAGGAGAGGGCACGCATTTGGGCCGCGTTCCACGCTCCATAGAGTTTCCTACAAAAATTACTAGAGGGAACTCTGGCGCTAGTGTCTACGGGAGCTGCAATGAGAACGGTTGTACCAGCATGGGAATTATGGGAAGTACATGGATTTGCCTAAAAACTTCCTCCTTTTGGCTTCAAACGGCTTTGTAAACTCGTCATTTTCAACAGTGTATTGCGTAATAAATAATTAAATAAACATCATTAAAATTGCCCATTGGCAGGATTCGAACACAGGGACTCTAGCACAGAAGCCTGATATTAAAACCATTAAGCCACAGACGCATGTATCGACAAGCGAATGAAACGCCCTTATGAATTTATCGCGGGCATGCCAGTGCCTTGAGACGCTTGGCGCGTTTCGATTTGGCCACCTGGACAAGCTCAGTTGTTGCGATTAATAGCAATCGTACGCGTCCCCGGCGTCTCCTGCACTTCGAAGAATATAGATTGCGCCGAAATATACGACAATAAGATTTATATAGCGCAATATTCAAAGCCACAAGAGCGTCCGAATCCACAAGCACGAAGATCAGACAAGTCCATGTGCTTCCCATCATTCCCATGGTAGGACAACGACTGCAGCGCCAGAGTTTCCTCTAGTAATTTTTGTAGGAAACTCTACGCCTCGCTCGCGCACGCGAGATTGAACCGCGTTCGCCAGCTCACCCTCACGCGCTTTCACTCATAGGGAACATCACGGCGACGCCAACGCCGATGGCAGAAATGCTCCCGGAGTTTCCACATAATTGACATCGCAATAAAAGAAGGACATCAATCCGACTAATACGCACAATAAACAGATTTCGTGTTCTGTGTTGTGCGCCAAATTGTTATAGGTGTCTGTTTTGCTGCTCTCGGGAATCTTACTGCTAATTTTACCTCTCGTGGTATGTTGCGCAGAAATCGTTTGACTCGAGCAAACGGGTTATACGCGCAAAATGTCGAGACGCAGGAAGGTCCGCGCAAAGGGAAAGTTGACAACTAAACCCGATTGTAGCACGAAGTCGCGCAGGAAATCCCCGCGTGGGTTCTTCAAAAACGAAGCTGCGCAGCTGGGGAAATATTCGTTGTGGTTAGGGAATAAATACACTTTCTTTCTTTCCAAGCAACCTAAGCGCGTTTCCACTGCGTTTTAGAGATACTTCACGTTGGTGTCAACTTATTGCTCTGTTCCGTTATACATGGGCTGCTGCAGAGAGATTGAAACGGAGAATACCTCTCCTACTCCATTTATCCACGCGTGTTAGGCAGGAGGAAATAAATGAATAAATTATAATTCTAGAGCAACTAGAGGTAGGAAAATTACAATGGAAGTAATAAAGATAACGCCGCAACGGAGAGTTCCCTTGATGTCTGTCCATGGCGCTAACCGAATTATATGCACACTTTGTATTGCTTATACGCTACATTGCCGCAAGAGCAATCCGTGTACTAAATGAATGGTGTATCCAGTTGTGTACAGTGTAGAGCTTAAGAGGAAGCTTTAGCTCGGGCCCAACTCCGACGCGGCCTATTCAAATACATGTAAAAACGCAAAAACGTTTTTCTGAGATAACCCCTGGACCGATTTTAATGAAATTTGTTGCACTTGAGAGAGAAAGTTAAATTCTAGTGACTGTTGGAAGCGGAATTTTGATTTAGGGCTTGAATTTTGTTAAAAGGATTTTCAAAAATTCAAATGTTTGAAAAAAATAGAAGAACGAAGTTTACAAGCTAATAGCTCTGCATCAAGAACAGATATCGCGATTCTGTAAACGGAATCCATTAAACCATTCAAAGCGGACAAATTTGATGTGTCAGTTTACCTCTTATGTGAATTTGTTACGTTGTTTACAAAGGTTCTGCAAAAGTTGTAATTACACATCACTCCATTTTTCGAGGTTCATGTGTAACATATCAATTTTGTCCGCTTTAGATGGGCTATCAGGTACAATTCACAGAATTGCGATATCATTTTTTCTTGTTGAGTTACAGGATTGTAAACTTGATAGTTTCGTTTTCTGAAAATTTGCGTTTTTCGCCAAATTTTTATAAAAATTTGACGACCTAAATCGAAAATTCGAAACCAACAGTCACTAGATTTTAAGCTTTTCTTTTAAATGCAGCAAACCCCGTCAAATTTGGTGCAGTGGCTGCCGAGAAAAACGAATTCTCCTTTTACATGTATTTAGATAGGAGCACCCGAGCTAAAGCTTCCTCTTAAGGATGTAACTTCATATATAACAAAATTGGACTATACTTATCAGGTAAGGTTATCTGATTCACTAAAAAAAGTCTTTTTTATGTATGCTGGTATTTTGTTGCAGATAACTTGCTGACCACGGGCTAAGTAATTTTTGCATTGTAAAGGGACGCTTGTCTAAAGTTCCAAACGTTTGGTTAACATTCTTCTTTTCACAGCGTACATCGAGCACTGAAGAAGAACGTGGCAGGCGTTCTCAATTTCATGACCACAGAATCACTCAGAAGAAGGGGAGCGGCGTATCTTGCACAGAGAAACGTTTGTATATGCCAGTTCCAGGTCGAAGCCTGTGAATTAAATAGTGTATCTATGCAAATGCATTTCTGTGTTTCGGGAAATTCGATGCTGTTTAATTATAGCATCACCTAACACTCCAAGAATATTCTTGCACTAACAATACATTCAGCTTCTCGTTCTTCCCGCGAGCAGTTCGCGATTGGAATGCTTTAGCCCAGACGTTGGTCGCTCAGCCTACTGTTGACAAATTTGTTGAAATAGTTGGCGCAACAGTATTGTCAATCACTACTAAATGATATGTTATCATTGTCTTTATCATTGTATTGTCAAATGTTTTTGGAAATGTGTGATGTGAAATGACGTATGATGCTATCAATTGTATAACCATATGCTTATCCTTCTTTTGTCTCTTGCAAAATATCATATGACATTGAAACAAGCTCTTTGTGCGTTATGTTTTTGCCATATTATTGCTCTTAACATAGGTCCATGAAACTCTACTCTTGCCAAGTGCCCTTTTGTATTCTTATGTATATGCCTGTACTACTATGTCTACAGACCCTTCTAACCCACTCCTGTAAAAATCCCTGATGGGATTGACAGTATCACAAAATAAATAAATAATAAATAAATAAATCTGAGTTTCAATATAATATAACAATTGCATGATGGTTTTCATAATGATTGCATGATGATTGCATGATGGTTTCGCTTTATCACTGTCAATCTACTTCTCAGAACAGAAGGTAGACGCTTGCTCATCATCGTGCAATTTTCTCGATATCCGACTTAGACGTAGGGATCGCACTATGATTTCCTTCGTTCAGGACTTTTTTTTTGTGAGTCTTGACAGAACGTCTTGTTCTTGTTCATTAGTGAAATGGCGCAACCACTGCAGGGGGATCGGCGCAGAACATCTGCTTATAAGCCCTGTTACCTGTCTTCTTTTTCTTTCTTTGTAAAGCGGGAACGCGGCTATAAGCTTACAGTTTGCACGCATGAAAAAAAAAAAGAAAGACTTGGCTGCTTTCTTTGCCTCTTATTGTTCTTCGTACCTCTCGCTCCTTTTGTTTGTGCGATTATGCGCTGCATTTCACGACCCTACAGCCTGTTTACGACGTAAAAGATAGAAAGGGATGAAGTTATAGAAAGTGCTCGCAGCACATGTGAGAAGCGTTGCGTCGGTGGCCGTGCGAATATAACTTATTGTATAAAGAGATTCTAACACAATCATTTACAACGTGACTACCGCTTTGACCAGCTCATGCGTGATCGCAGCCTCATGCACTTAGCGGCGCGGATTGGAGGGCGATGCGAAAGCCGACGCTTGTGGCCTGCCGACCACGGCAGCAATACTACACGTACATAGGAACAACAATGACAACGACATTGACAAAAGCAAACAGATGAGTCACCGTAGCGACACTTGTACTATACCTACCATGATCCAAAGATGGCAATAGAAAAAGAAAAGCATAATTTTTGAAAGGATTATACAATGTCACCAGTGGGGGCTTAAAATATGATTAGAAATGATTGCAAGCTGTGACCGGTGTACAACCTTCTCGTTAACTCGTTAAAAAAAGGTGCCGTGTCATCGTTCTTTCTTTCATTTTCTTCCGCGGCATCGACGTGAAAACTTATGGGTAGTACGACGCAATTGTCCGACGGCTTTTCCTTCTTTGAGTGTATACTGACATCGTCTCCTGCGTCATCTCTCTTCAGCACGCATAACAAGCAATTGAGATTTCGCAGTAAGACGCTATAAGGAGCCATCCACATTTCCCACGCTGTGCTCGCTCACGCACCCTCGCACTGTGCAGGTTGCCAGCCGTAATGACGTGCATAAGGAACCAACTTGACTGCGGCGAGAAAAGAAAAGGCGAGAGAAAGATTGCTCGAGCTCAAGAAACACGGTCCGAACAATGTTTCCAGGCGGACGTGAAGACCGTTCGCAATGTGCGCGAAGGAAGCGGGCCGCGTATCTCATGAATAGCGCTGCTAATGAATCTAGCGGAGCTCAGGGTCCGAGTGTCGCGCTGCCCCCCCCCCCCTCCCCCCCTCCCCGATTATGCTCGGGCGCACGCCCTGGCGAGAAGCACTCCGTATTTGCACACGCAGTATAATACCGAGACATTCCCTCCTGTATAGCTTCTTATGTATTACGCATTCGCCATGTACACAGGCCGACGCACGCTCACACTCTCTCTGAATATGGCGTGCAAGGCTGTGCCTGGTCACTTTATTTCTTTTGTACTGGTTACCTCACTACGCGTACGAATCGGTCTTTCTGGCAAATATTGTTTTATTAGCCTTCCCGCGTATTGTGTTACAGAGTGCTTCACAGCTACATGCGTTTGTTGGACATAAATCTCGTCACGTTCTCGGTGTAACGCCTGGATGAGTTGCGTTGTTGAGAAAAAAAGGAAGTGGCAGTGACAGCGCAACAATGACAAACGAGCAATGACTCGTACGTGGTATGAGTTTTGCCTGTCTTGTACTACATTTATATACTCTAACGTATGACAAGCTCTCTTAGGAGACCGATGCGTGCTGTGCAAAGTCACCTTCGTGAACAGGGGTGTGGCATTTCTCTCTTGACCATTTGCTGCCAACTTTTTTGTCATACAAAAGGAAGTTGAGATGGTGTCGCATGTGTTTAGTTTCGAACGTTCAGGGCAAAAAAACGGGATGACGATTACGAGACTAGCCTGTTCAATGTGCGAAAGTTCACCCATCAGTGTTATCGTTTATCAGTTTACGTGGCTCACTTTACTCAAGTGCCTCCTTATGGGTGCTCGTCAGAACAGTAAACGAATTTCATAGATATTACTATTATTCTAGCGATCTTCAGAAATTATGGTAGAGTTCGCAGGTAGCTTCAAACACTGAACGGGCAAGCGCTCTACATGCGCTAAATAGGTCTATCTGCTTATCGCCTAGCTCGCATGTTGATGTAATAATAGCAAAAATAACGTGCTTGTGTCGCTAGAGGTACCTATATACACTCCGGCACAGTCCACAGCGCCTACTCCCGATAAATCGTCTGAAGAAGACCGACAAGTGGTTGTGATGCTTCGGTCCCTCATGCCTTCGTGTACTTTTCAGCAAGTTGCGTACTCCGTCAGCGCGAAGTGCAGTGCAAGTGCCAGATGCTCTTAATCCAGTGCTTGCTGCAGTTCCCGAGTAAGCCCCACAGCTCACCCGCAGCCTCCTATTCGCGCAACAACCATTGGCTCTTTGGTCGTCCCAGACGTCATCAACGCAGATCTCCACATGTAACTGCACTTTGGTGTCACGGTGCTTCACTACACATACATTCATCACTTTCTGCTTCGTTTCTTCGTTCTATTCCCGCTTTCCCTCACCCCCAGTGTAGGGTAGCAAACCGGACGCTCGTCTGGTTTACCTGCCCGTCTTTCCCGTCCTTGCTCTCTCTCTCCAGAAGGAGCTTGTTTGGCATTCTTTGCCCAGACCAGGCCCTAGTGCTACTAAAAACACATACATCATCGTCATCACTCCAGAAGAATTCTTCATTGGGCTACTTGGTACATGCTTCTTGAGCACGAGAATTGCGGAGCGAACGGACGGCGGAAGAAAGGAACCCGAAAGCGACGTCGACAGGCACTGAATCTCAGCGCCTGCCAGCGTCGCCTTCGCGTTCTTTTCTTGTTCCGTCCGTTCGCGCTGCCGTTCTCGTATCTGCGCTGCTCATATGCCAACTTAAGACCACTCATGGTGTGACCTATCCCTTTTATATATAAAAAATGAGGCCCGTACCAACTCACGGGTTATCGTATATTGTACAGTGATGAAACGCAGAGGAACTGTTTTTTTTTTCTTTGGCCGGGACTTCTGGGTGAGGAGTGTGCGAAGCATTTTTTTTTCGTCATCTGTGAGGATGACTGCGACAGCCTCGTACAATGGAACACGAACCACGTGTATACGTTTCCTTCCAGCTGCGGAATGTTCTTTCCACCGGCTGCTGCACGTCATGGTTTCAATCGTTATCAGACACAAAATGTGTTTGGAAGCTAGGTGAAATCCCGATGTACCTAACTGCTTAATAGCTCGGTTGACAGACATACAGTCAACTTGGAAGTATACTTGCCGTCTGCATACGGCGGTGCAAGCGCAAAGATATCCTGCTCCATCGCTTCCTTAACAAAGTGAATAAACAAGAATGTGAACAAGGTGTATACTGGCCCACCTGAGGTGACGCCTGCTGCTTCTTGTTTCATACAGCGCAGCGAAACAGAAATACCGGCAAAGAAATTGCAGATAACTGTAAACATTGCGGAAACACCTTAAAGTTGGAGAGCCGAGATGAACACAGAAGCACAGTCTCAGAAACGCACGGCGTAGCCCAGGAGCAATCTAGTTAAAAGAAAAACTAACGAAAAACAGTATCTTACTTATATTCGTGAACTTACCCTCCCTCAACGCACAAGAAACAGAAAAAAAAACGCAGACTCTCACACACACAAAAACATTACTCTTACAGCGAGAAGGTGCTCCGTAAATCAGCTTGGAAATCCGCTTCGAAAGACGCTGCCTTGAAGTTCCCGCAACGGCTTGCCACGACGTCATGGATTTTGACGCCGTCTGCTAGGGTCTAAATCGTTGTTTATTGGCAAAAAAATTGAATACATTGCATATTCTACCGACGCCCTACGTAAATTGAACATGACAAGTTTCGGCAACTTGTAACTAAGCCAACGCGGCCCGAACACGAAAAAAAAAAAAATGCTTTGATATACCTGACGTCACACTGACGTATACCGGCGTTATGGTTCTCGATCAAAAAAATAAAAAATAAAAAAGCTTTGATCTTAACTTTCCTTCCTAATAAGCAACCTGTTATTACGAAATGGACGAAAATAGAGTTTTCCGAGAAAAATTTACCAGTCTACATTAATTTATTGTTACTCTTTAGCGTCACCTTAAGAGCAACGTGAGTACACAGTGACAAACATGATACGAGTATCCCGTAGACTTCCGCGAAAGTAGTTCGCAATTCACAAATAACACACGATTGCTGCAAAGGCTACAGTGCGCGACGCACCGATTTTAGCACCACGACATTATACTGGCAAAAGGAAAGAAAAAAAAAACACAACAAACAAATGAGTGCTTCCAACGGCATAAATAGGGCCTGTACCTCCAAACCAACGGAGCCTGTTCTTCATACCTTTTCGCCGTCCTAACACGTCATCGCCGCGGCGTTTCTGGGAACAACTGGGCCTCTCGAAGTCCGAGCACGGCCGCTCCGCACACGGGCGCAGATCGACGTCACCCTCGAAGAAGGGGGGAAACTCAAAACGGTGAACTCCGCGAGGGGGTGGACGGCGACGTTTATCTCAGCGTGCCCGTAAGCGTCGTCGTCGTCGCGTGGGCAAAGCGGGGTGGCATCCTGCTGTACACGCAGTGACAGGAGCCAGGCCCGTTCGGGCAACGGTCAACACGGAGGCCCAGTCGCGAGACGGATCCAACGTGTGCCGAACGATAGCGCGTGAAACGGCAGCAGCAGCAACAGCTGCTGGGGAACCGTCGTCGTCAGTTTCCGTGCAAACTCGATCGGTCAAAAAAAAAGAAGAAAAGAAAATTGGAGTCTGACGAACGCGTATACAGAAAACGCGTGGAAAACAAGAAAACCAGGTGTCGCGCGGTTTAGGGTGCGTGGGTGTTGTGGGGCTTGAGGAAAGCCGAGGGGGGGGGGGGGGGGGATTCGCGTTGCCATCTTGTTTCCGGCTACTTGTTAAAACGAAACGTCGCTTGTATAAGCCCGTTAAGCGGGCCCCGGGCGAGTGCGTTCGGCGTGCCTGCTTGTTCGGTGGGCACGGCGGCCCGTGCGGCTCCTGCGCGCAGCGGTGTCGCCGGGCGCATTATTCATGAGGCTAGCACTTTTTACGGCGAACCCGTGTGTCTCCACCTTCTGGAGGGACGGCGTGTGTCGGCGCGAGAGCGTACGAGGTGCCAATCACCCGATGCGCGGGGAGAGTGGGCACCGAGGTGTTTCTCTTTGACCGGCGGCCAGTATCGCAGAAAGTGTGTCGCACGCACGAGAAAAAGGGAGAGAGAGAGAGAGAGAGAGATGCAAATGAAAGGAAGGCAGGGAGGTTAACCAGACTTAAAACGTCCGGTTTGCTACCCTGCACTAGGGGAAGGGAAAGGGGCAGTAAAGACGGGAAGAAGAGCGTGACAAAAATGAAAGCATGAGAAAAAAAAATATGAGAAGGGACGAAATGGGGTCATTATAGTCTTTCTAATAGGCCACTGTCACGTAGAAAAGTCAACAGAGCCTTGACCGACTTTTGCTGCGACGACAGTTCACGTCGGAATTCCAAAACTGACTGTTCTGAAAGTGGCCTGTCGTCAAGGCGTGCCAACGCGGTAGAGAGATGGTTATTTTGCCTGCTGGGCAAAATAACCTGGGCATGCGACGCTTAACCCTTCCCACGTGCAGGGTAGCCAACCGGAACTACCTCCGGTTAACCTCCCTTTTCATACTTTTCTCTCTCTCTCTCTTGAATGAGGAAGAAGGCGTCTATGCTCCGAGTATCACGAAATACTTGTGCTTTCTTTTTATTATGTTAATTCTACTGGAATAGATATTGTCGACAGGGAGACAGGAGCGCGCAGAAGGAGAAGAAGAAGGCAAGGACAAGACAGAAATCTACCGCGCACTCATTGCAAGACAAAAATCGGAAGGAAAGAAACTTTGCAGTAGTACGGGGCTATATACGTTGCATATCATCTGCAGGAGAAATGATATATATGTGGGTTACTTAGGTAGTAACACGTGCGTGTTAAAATCTAACTAATGACGAACAACGAACACTCAAAATCTTGCCATGAGCTATCGTTAGTCGTTCGCGCTCAAGTCCGACACCAACTTGGGCGTTTGACTTGAAACAATTGCTGCAGAGGAACTGTGAAACCCGGCGGTAATGAAACGTGAGAAGAATACCCGGCAGAAGTGCAGTATCACCTGCGGGTAAATTTCGAATCTGTGGTGTCGTGACTCGGGGGTCGAAGACGATAGTCGGACTCTTGGAGCAGACGAAGAGGAGGCGCCACCAGCCGCCCCGTTGGTCTGGCGCGTTATTACTGCTACTTGTAGCCATTAACTTGCTATATCTGTACATAGTGTATAAAGCTTTTCGTCTCCTCTTTGCTCAAAAAGTCCGTCTCTCGTCCTCGAACCCGGAGGCACAATAGTGGATGGCAGCTATGGTGTTGGCGAATCAGTATCTAAACAGTGGGTCACTTGAGGAAGATGCAATAAATCAACAATGTATTGAGTGGCCCAACTGTAACCGTATCCTAAGGCGCGAAATTAACTTATAACTGTCAGTATAAACAGACGTGCCGAACTGAAAGTTTGCACAAATATAGTTAAATCTCTTTACGAGCCGGTATGGTTATAGAAAATCTTTGCGTAATAGGAAAGATCTAAGAGCGACAATCAGAGCATAGTGCATTGAGTGGCGATAAAGGAGACATCGCGGTGAATCCTGCGCGTTGGGAGAACGAAATATTATCCAGAAAGCTTCGTTCGGCCGCATATTGAGGGCACACACAAAGTACGTGAGCTATTGTCTCGAGAGTGTGGCAGACGCTACATTCAGGGTCCCGTGCTTGTCCAATCTTGTGAAGGTATCGGTGGGTGTATGCAACACCCAGCAGAAAACTCAAATCAATAGTTGACAGCTTGGACTCCCGTCCCTTTTCAGAAGAAAAGCTTTTGGGCGCTTGGAGGAGTGTTCACTGTGCCCAACGTGCCAAGCGAGATTTACCTCCCCCTCACCATTCCCTTACCACCCATCAGAGTTCAATCTGGTGCCAGATCCAGACCAAAGCATTTATTTCTCCCTATGTGGCAGATTTAGTTTACGTTGGTCTCCATAATCCACAATGTACCACCTGCACCCCCCTGCACCCCCCTGCTTTTTTTTCCCCCTTTTTTCTGCTTCTATTTCTTTTCTTTCCTCCCCGCGTGCCCACTCTCACGCTCTTGTCCCTTCGTCTTGAGAATGAGGCTCACAGACGTCGGACGACAGCGCCTGTTCCCTCTTGTAATCTCTCTCTTTAAAACCAGCCGCCAGCAACAACACCCGCACGTGACGTCACTGCACTAACCCTTTAAAACTAACACGCCGAGGATGACGAGGCCGCCTTTGACGAAGATAGGTCCACCTATCGAAACGTTGGCCAGCCTGTCTGAGGCACTTCAACCCTGTTTTAAAAAAAGTTTATACCAACGTGCCATAAAATCACTTTTGAATTTTTTAAGTGAGACTGGTCTAGACGATCGCCTTTAGAGGCTGTGAGACGTGCAGTCAATACCAAATGTGTTTGCGCAATAACTTTTTGGGACAATATTACTTTTTGTATGGACAAGATTACCGTTACGTGTATGCGCGTTCACTGCGCACCCGCATATTGGATAACGTGTATATAGTATCTCATTGTACCATAACATAATCACCCGCCACCTACCTTTCCCTGTATTTCCCACTTCCCCTTTCCCCAGTGAGGAGTAGCAGGTTAGAAACACGCTCTCCAGGCCGACCTCTCCTCTTTTCTGTTCATTAAAATCTACTCCTCCTCCTATCCAGAAAGCGCAGTGAGTCACGGCCACGTCTTATAAAAGCGTTGTGATATTTCATAAAGTTTTGTCAGCTTATTAAAGAAACATGTTCTATTTTTTTTGCGATCGCAGTAATTGCGCGCGCACGCGCGCGCGCGCGCGAGAGAGAGAGAGAGAGAGAGAGAGAGAGAGAGAGAGAGAGAGAGTCGCAATTTGCTGTGTGCTAGCTACTGCCCTGTTCTACGTGCTTCCTTCTAAGTGCTCATTTCAGAAGGAGGGCTTGCAGATTAATCTTTAATTAATAATGCCTGTCAAACGCGTCATATGGGCGACTCCACCACATCATCCCACACATATAGAACGAAGTATTCAAGTTATATCGGCTTGGAATATTAATGACATGCTTCCCTTACGCGGGGACAGCCCTGTTGGTCAGTGGCTCATCACTTGTAATGCTTCATGTGTTCGTGCTCCTTCATTACAAGGAGCCTCACGAAGGCAATTTTATATGTGAGTTAGCGCTTGGGCCATGACGTGGCCACCTTTTGAGGCTAAACATCAACTCCCGGAAGGTGAGTGCTAGTTTCGGTTGCAAGGAACGCGCGCACTCCAAGCGGTTGCCGGTCATCCTAACATCTTTTTTCTCTCTCTCTTTCTGTGAATTTTAAGTCGGGCGAAGCGCGGGAAGTGGTTATCTTCGTGTGTCCGTCGAGTTTACCGTCGCTCACCCTTGCCACACTCGCTCAGCGATATCACAAGTCGGATCGCGCTTGGTCATCTGCTTCGATTGTCGTCCCAAGTATGAAGATGGGAAATATAAGACAGAGAAGCTTGATCCGGCGTGCAACGAACGGAAGACGCAGGAAACCAGGTCAACAAAGCATAAGACGAAGATGGCTAAATCGGGGCATCACTTGTGTTGCGCGACTCTGTACTGCTCTAACACCGGGAATTCCAGTTATGCGAAGTTTTTCTCGTTTCCTAATGACAGCAGGTAAGCACAAGCATTTCACTCTATTCTTTGACCAGGTATTCATTTTGCATGAGTAAACCAGTTCTGTGCAAGTCTGAGTGGACAGACATAGGAGCAGTGTCGCTCGACCAATTCGTCATGACGGCAGCCCATCTGCTGTCGGTGAAATACCTGTACTGAGGGGCTAGAGCGTGTGTTTGTTGAGCTATACATTTTCTGCACTCTTTGTCGACACATACAGCCAAGTCTAAAGTAAAGAAAGACACAGCTATGGTGTTCTATCAGATTTCAAGAGACGGCAAAAAGATACGCGCACATAATTTCTTGTTGTGTTCGATGCACCACTGCTAAGATATCGAATACTGAAGAAGGTTTAAACTCTTTATTTTATCTGAATTTTGGGGCGTAGACGGCTCCATACGCTCCGCTACCTTGCTTTAGGCACAACTTCGGTGTGTGCAAGTTTTTGAGCACCTGTATTAAAGACGAGGCTCAATGTTGTTTGTTTCGCCGGCAAAACGTATTTAATAATACCAGTAATACAAGCATAGACTATTTAATGCTAATTAAACACGAACTGGTAATGCCCCTTGTGTTGAAGAGTGCTATTAAGGTTTCCGTTATGAATAGCTGGTTCTTTGCGTTGCTGTTGAGTCAAAATAGTGTCCTAGTACTCGCGTGCTTTTCTGTATATATGAATATGACGCAAAGTATGACGACAGGCCGATTATATGCGCTTGTAAGCGCTGTAGAAGTATGCTCCCTCATTCGGCATGTAGTTCAAATAATGAGATCAATTATAGGCTACTTCCTGTTCATGCAGATGCATGTAGCCAGTTTAAAAGTCTGTGGGTCCTTACTTCTCATACTGTCAATGAAATGCATGTATTGTACTCTACCTTCTTTCTGTAAACCACACCATGTGTCGCCATCATAACATACGTGATAGTCAAGTTCCGTGTGACCAGCCCGTGATAGTTAATTTTGGCATTGGTTTAGATCTTCTGGAATCTATGCTCGCTCATTATGCACACAATTTCACTTGTGAAGGAAAATTGCTTCTGCAGATTGACACTCTCGCGCTGGGTGGAGGTCAGTCTTTCTGCAGTACGGAATGTGTGAGTGAAAACAAAAACGTTCAACTTTTACATGTGTTGAGTTTTGGCTGACTGAGAAATCGGTCATCTTTAGTTGATCCATTTCACAACACGCGAACAAAATTAGCGATTGATGGTGCCAGGAAGTTATTTTACCCACCACTATACCTGTGGACTAGTTGGGCTGTAGCCCTAAATTTAACCACAAGTTAGGAATCTCAAAGCGACTACTTTCGGAAATGTCGAAATGTAATATATTACCTGCAAACATTGGTAGTTAACGAAGGTTTGTTACATAAGTATTTTCCATTATAATTGCTTGGAACAGGTGTGTACGATCGCTGTCCCAGTGCTTTAAGAAAATGGATAGAAGCTTCCAAGGTAAACGCGGCGGAAAAAAAAGCGCTTCGTACACTTCAGCGGATTCTGCTCCGCGATTTGGCCCATGTCGCCGCGCGGCCAGCAGACCTGCAAGAGAGCACGAACACAGCCCGCTTGCGTGTGAAGCGGGAAAGGAGGGCTTCGCGGCAAGCCTCCTCCTCCCGGAGGCGCGCCCTCTCACTCTACCTTCTGACCTCATCAGTGACGTCATTGAGGCATTGTTTGTTAATGATTTCCAGTTGGATATCCAGCAACCGCCATTGGTGGAAGTGGCGCGGCCGCCGCGTATCGGCATGAGACCGAGTGCACCAAGGGAGGTATAGGGAGTTTCCGCACCATGCGAAAGCATCAAATGGCCCATTGAGCGGGAGAGCCGGCGTCGCCTGTAGCAGCAAAACACGTTCTGGGTCGGTATTTCGTAGCGATGCCTTTTCCGATTCTATGCTTTTTCAGGCTTTTCGCGCTTGGCCACTGGTCAGAGCGACGGTCTGCCCACATTATCAACGCGATCAGGCGGCCGTGTGTGGTGGATGATACGAATAGCATAGAATAAGGCATAAGGCATCGCTACAAAATAGCGGCCCTGAATTCCCATTGGCCGCGACGCCACGTCACCGATGCGCCTCGGCGTAGCACATACGGCACATACGGCGACGCGACGCAGAACGTCTTCGATGGGCAGCGAAGTTTCGCTGAGAACGAGAACGTCTGTTGGCTCGAAAACATGAAGCGGAGCGGCGCGTAGAGTGGCGGCGATGAGCCCCCAGGAACGAATTTTTTTGATAGTGAACGTTTAGCACAGAAAGAAGGAGCGCAGATGCGTCGACCCGATGTAATGAGAAAGAAGCGTAATTGCGAAAGTCGACAAATACCCCGTAGCAAAACTCGAATGCATTACTCGCGGCGTAAAACTCGAAGGACCACTCAGCGGCGTTCGATTGAACAATAACGCTTTCGCATTCAAAGCTCATAAAAAGTGCTTAGGTGTCCTCGGATTTTATTTGCTAGCATTCGCTCACCCGACAGGGGCGGTTTGTTTGGAACTACAAGCTTATACCAAGGTCGATGGCCAAAACACCAAATGTCGAACGCCGAAATTCCGGTCATCACTTCCCGATTGGGAACCGAGTCGCCACTGCTCGCGATAGGGTGTGCCCAAGATACAGCACTAAGTTGAGACCGGCCAGCCGCCTTTATTACGGTATTTCCAGATCAGACGTAAAGTGCTTTCTTCGTCGGAGAAGTGCCCATAGTTGTGTCAGGAATCGCTTATCCAATATGTTTGAACGGTGTCTTATTAACAAAGAAACCCAGCACGCCACCAAGTATGCACCTTCCTTCTTTACAACGTCCCTTCATTCCGGTCAATAATCTCTGCAATAAAAAGAACAGAAGAAACGTTACCTCACGTGCCGTCCATAGGGTGCGCACTGTGTGGCAACATTGTGTCACTGCATCATACAGATGGTCCCTAGAACACCTTTCTCTGAAAACTGAAAACACATTGGAGTGAGTGCGATATCGTTTGATGAATATATCCCACAGATATTTCTGAAAAGAACGCAACAATAACGGAGATATCAATAGCGCGATGTTTACTTCTTCCTCATTCCCCTTTGACGCAGCGTTCCCGTTTAGCTGCTATGATGCTGATAGAAATGCTGTGCTTATTGCGTCATTCTTTTTTCCCTTTCCGCCATGCTCTTATGAGGGGCGTTTACATCAGTGCGAGAAGTGGCGCATCGCATTCTATTTCTATTAGCTCGTCGCAATCGTGTAAACGGCGGTAAATGCGCTACGAAGACGAATCACACTGAGGTAACGGGCAGAGATACGGCTGCAGCTGTGTGCTCTCCTCACCTCACCGGTGGAATGCAAACTGCTGGAAACACTAGCTGTATTTTCTTTTTTCGGATAATGGGGAATGTGCTACGTGTAAACACATAACTACTACCGCGATGCGCTAAAAAAATGCGATACGCTACGGTCGCGTCCATGTGAACGCGGCTGAATATTGGAGAGGTGCGAATGACGTGCCCGATCCATCGCTTGGGGGCGAAACTTCATGATCGTACACAATCACCCAAATGCTGGCCTCAGTGGGCTGTCTTGTGGGTCTGTGCCGCCATGGGAAGCACGTAGTAAAAAGCGGGGGGGTGGGGGGGTGGGGTGTTGGAGTGGGGGAGAGGGTGTATGCTCGAAATTTAGCCACAGGACAGAAATCGAACGGTGTTTTATGTTAGAATGTGGATATACCTGCTGCTTGCAGGGGGAATAGTATTTGGTGACATATTCTTGGATTGTAGCGCGAAGTGACACACACAGAGATTAGAAGCAGACAGGACGAGCACCCTGCCCGCTTCTAGTCTTTGTGTGGGTCGCTTCGCGCTACAGCCCAAGGATATGTTACCGTACCAACTCGTCCAACTTTCTATCCTTTTGCAATAGTATTTGACTTGTATGTTTACGGGAGCATTGTCTAGAGATCGCGACCGTCTTTCTTACCAGGCTCATAAAGTATATACCGGCAGATCAGAAATGTTGTAAGGCGAATGCACAAGACCCAGAGCCGCGTGTTTATTTTTTATTTTTCGCTTGTAGCGTCGTCTGCACAGTTGAGCATATAGTCGTAAATACAGTCTCGAGCAAAAGATTCAAACGCTATCTCGAGTGTAAGCTTGAACGGTATAGCTGATAGCTTCAATTCCAGAGCAGTTATTACAAAACAACGACGACGACAACAACAACAACAACAACATGAACAACAACAACAACACAAAACCAAAACAGAGTGAGGGGAATATTCAACCAATGAGGAAGATAATAACGGCGTTCCCTGCTAAACTGCTGGATTGTCAACATTAAAGTTTGTCTTCGTCGGGGTCCTGATGAAGACAATTCTTGTTGTGGGTATACGTTGGGTCCAGCGTCAACCCTTGTTTTACCGCTGTTCATCACTTCAAATCTCGATCTTTAATTTTCTCTTATAGCGTATATACGGCCTGTATCACAGTTCGGTGCAGACGGCGTACTTACCTTGCATTTCGTACCATCAGGCTTGTTGATAACTCTGAAGAGGGGTATAAAGCGAGCGGCAAATCTTGTGAGACAGATCAGCTTACATCGACGTGCGGGTATTTTCTGAAAAGAAGGAAGCAGTTCAACGGAGCACTCTCAGATTTTCTTTGGCGGTAACTTCGTACGCGCGAAAGGCGCATTGTAGACGTCTACCCCTGTCGAAGTGCGCCCGCTACTCACATGCAAGCTCTGCAACATTTAAAGGGATGTTACAAAGGAAATATAAGTTTAGTCAGATTAATAAAAACCACTTATTTCATTTCATTTATTCACATTTATTCATTTCCTGAATGTGCCCAACAACAGCTTTACGCCTTAATATTAGTGCACTGGTCTTACACCAATGCAAGAACATAAAACCGAGAAACAAAACAGCACATCTCAAACAACATTGGTACAAAGCGCAACAAAAAATTGAATTAATCAAAGACAGAAGTCAGATAATGAGCAAGTACTAGAGCTGAATATATCAAGATCATGACGCGAGGTATTTTGTTGTGTTACAAGACGTGTTATAGCGTTTTTCTACCCTCAGGTCGTGATAGCATCACAGAGGGGAGCTGCCACATGTCCAGTATTATATAATATAAAGGAGCACAGTTGAAAATAAACGAAAATGAATTATGGAGGCTAGCGTAATATAGCTCGGCATATGTGAGGCATGACAAATCGTAATAAGTGAACACATGTAAAATAATTAAAATAAATTTTAAATTTTTTTTTGCCCTCTAAGTCAACTCAATAAATCCTAAAGTAAGAGACGCAAGTTAGAATCACAACAAAGTTTAGTTAATAACAGTCCCAGAATCACGAATAGGCCAGTCTGATTGTGAGCACACAGAAGCTCGACAAGAAAGAAAAGATGAAAAAAAAAAGGAGCCTGGTGGCAACACACTGTTCTAATTTTCTCATTGGCTTCCCATGACGTCACAAATTTCGGCAGTGCCTGCGTGACGCGACAGTCAAATGCTTGTCGAGAAAAATTGCGTAAAACTCTAAACCTTTTTTTCCCCTGTTCGCCCGACAAAGGAGGTCTTTTGCCCGGCTACGCAGCCTTTAGCCTCTGCTCCGCTCCTTTACGCAGGTAGGACAAATAAACTTCTATTCCAATTTCATTTAAATTTCAAAGTGATAAAAAAAAACTCGAGCTAGAAATCCTTTCGACATTTTATGAAATGAAATGAAATGAAATAATGTGATAACTGCGACGTCTTAATGAGGTTGGCGATAACATGGGTTCAATAAAGGAATTCAATAAAGAATTCAATAAAGGAAGGAAGTTTTGGCTTTCACATTCTTCCCTGAATGGTTCACTAGAATGAAATCGGACCATCCATTTTGTACCAAAGCAAATTCACGCGGAGTTTTCACAGATTAATCTACCAGACTAGATTAGACTGGTCGTTTCCGTTACAAAAAAAAGGGGGTTTTACATGCCGAAATCACGATTAGATTATGAGGCATGCCGTAGTGGAAGACACCGGAAACATGGACCACTTGGGGATCTTTAACGTGCACCTGAATCTAAGTACACGGGTGTTTTCGCATTTCGTCCTCGTTGCGATGCGGCCGCCGTGGCCGTCATTCGATCGCACGACCTCGTGCTTAGCAGCCCAGCACCATAGCCAGTAAGCAACCACGGCGGGTGTCGTTTCCGTGCGCTCATGTGACGTTTCCTAGGTCGTTTACTCAAGTAACTAATCTTATTAAGACGATAAGCAATATCCTATATGGTGTTAACGAAGCCGGAATAATGCTACCACAGTCATTTGTCTGCGTAGTACGGCTTAATTATCATATCACACGACCAATAAAGCACTGTGAGAGCACTCTCAAAGGACCAGTCAAATGTACCGTCAGCCTGTCGCTTTGGTGCCTTTCAGCGCAAACAAGAAACAGTCATCGTGCCTTTGCAGAAACCTGCAAGCAAGCTGACCCGGAGGTGGACACACAATGTAAACGTGCGCGAAACGTTACATGTAAGTGAGGTATCCGTGCGGATTATGTCAAAGCGTGTACCGACAGCAACATGCTCTCGCGATACGTGAACCCTAGCTGGACTGATGATTTCTATGTGAGCGAGCTTACCGCAAAGTGCGAAAACTTTATTACGACCGGAACTGTCCTATAGGTTAGTTTCCACCGTTTCGCGACGTGAGCTAAAATAGCTTAAGCATAAGACAGCATCGTATCAGCCTATGTGCCCCAGCTGCGTTTGAGGCCAGATCTGTCCAAACCGGTGATGGATGATGGTTTGATTCGCTGCGATCTACGCAAACAACGACAGTGCTGCCGTTGCGCCCTATGCCCTAGCGACAACGTACAGTCGCGATCAATTTGAAAGTGATCGCGCGAGCATCTACAGGCGGGCCTTCCAAGCAGCATAGCGGCCGATTTCGGAACTGCGAAGGTAAAAATTCGCTGCCTTAATACTTATATTACTTATATACAGCTACGCCAGTCATCAACCTTCACAGAGTGGAATGCTTTTGAATTTTTTGCGTTGTGTTTACCTTGCTGTTGATTACAGAAGTCATTCGTCTTTTTAGAGGTGGGCGAATACCAAATTTTTCGAATATGTTTCAAATACGTATAGTAAGTATCGAATATCGAACTGAATATCAACTAGTCAACCACAGGCACGTACACCTATTTACGGCAGGAATATTTGTGCATTTTTAATGGAATACCAAGCCTGTACTGGCTAGTCAAAAAATAAAAAAAATAAAAAGAAGAATGACAGCTTACTGTCAGGCACAAAGCATGAGTCATAAACACAATATTACTAATTGTCAAAAACTGCAAAAATAGCCTCTTTACATCTTGAGAGCTTGATTGAAAACAAGCTTTCCAAGTATGAATGGCTCCTTTATTGAATATATTGAGAAAAAAAAGCCAAGCAAATGGCTGCCAAGAAAAGAAAAAAGAACAAATCTGGAGTTGTGGTTAAAGAAAAAATAAAAAGAAAAGATACCGAAGGACTTGCGTGGCCTAAACACACGCGAAGGGACCAGTTTCAAGGAAACCATATCTGGTCGTGGCGCAAAAGGTTAAAATGCTCCATGACTACACTACCACAACATTAAATGAGATTCTACAAGCAGTATACTCACAGGCTCTCATGTAGGCTTCCGCCGTGAAATCGAAAACAAAGCTTGCATTATCCACTTCGTTGCCACATTCCTTCGCAAATCTTTATTGTTGTTACACTTCCGACAACTTACGATACTTTGTTTACAAGATGGGAAACAGTAACTAGACTATAACAGTCGGTTATTGCGAAATAGTTGGTTGGCTTCAAATATTCGAAATTACCGAATAGCTAATTTTTTAACACGAATATACGAATAGTTAGTGTGTAATGTTTGATTCGTATTCGAAACCTTGAATATTCGTCCACCCCTGCCGTTTTCAAAACAAACTGCGTAATTTATTCATCTCACGCCTGTGGCGGGGCGGAGGAAGGCACAGTGCATCTGCTATTGGGGCTGTTCACATCATGTTCAGCGGCGGCAGAAGCTACGCCCCATATTGAGAGCGTTGGGCAACGAGCCCCTGTCCATTTTCACTGCACTGTGGCTCTGTTCCATGCATAAACAAGGGCGTTTATTACTTTCAAAATGTTTTGCGCAATGTGGTGTCGTCTCCCCTCCGTCCTTGTTTGCTGGCGCTAAATATGCTTTCAGTTTACCAACACGCCCAACAAATGGCAATGCTAAAAATGGTTTAACTAGCTCGGACATCTGTCCGAGGTATTGGCACATATTACTTGTTGATATACATATAAACGTTCTTTGAATAATATTTAAAAATACGTTGGAGCTTTATATCCGACAATTACGATCTGATTACGAAGGATGAACGCCGTAGTGGGAAACTCCAGATTAATTTTGAGCACGTGGGATTCTTTAAGGGGTGCGTAAACCTAAGCACCCGAGCGTTTTTTTTTTTTTGCATTCTGTCTCTACCGAAATGGGACCGCCGCTGCCAGGTCGAACCCGCGAGCTTGAGCTGAGAAGCACCATGCCTTAGCCACTGAGCTACCGCGGTGGGTAACAATTAAAAAAAATAACCTATGGCCAGGTAGCAGAGTTCTACTTGCTAAGTTTGATTACTAAACGAGACGGACATTACATGCATGAGGAATCGAAATGAACAGTTGACTGAATAGTTTCACTAATGACCCTTTCTTTACTCATCACTGTAGGTGCCAACTGTAGAAGTTACCGACTGGAGCCGTTGGCTCATGAGGAAATCTTTTTAGAGAGAGCTTAATATTCATTAAACACCATCATTAAAAGAAAGCTTGTGTTTTACACGCATATGCAATGAGAGCAATCCTACCAAGAGCCATGCCTTCATGCGCAGGTCAATTACAACCTCTGTAAACAAGGTATGTAGGGCCTGTTTACTTCGGAGTGAAGCGAGCCGATGGACAGAACTGAAATTGCGCAGTCATTGGGCTTGTTTCTTAATTTTTTTTAAAGCAAGGCGACGGTTTTAACCAGCGTTACGAGTTCTCCCGGTAAAACTAGACTGATCTAAAGAGCCGAAAAATGCAGTAAGGCATCTCTTGTTTTCGATCTGTGCTTGCATAAGGGCGCTAATTTGCCGCTCTTCAAAGCCACAAACATTGACGAATGTTCAAAAAAGAAAAGAAGCAAAACACCACGAATGTAGCTAACGACATTACTCTTAGCTTCTAGCGTGTCATCAGCAATAGACACTGCGTGCGTTACCAGTACGAAAAGTGGGCAGAAAACAAATTACGAGGTTATTTTTTTTTATTTCTAGAAGCTATGTACTTACAAATGTTGTAGTGCAGTTGGGCGGTGGTACGTCTGTTTTCCTTGCCTGTGCTGTGAGATTTAAAGATAAAGTCATAGAAGGCGTGTGTAAGTGCTTTGTTGCACTTATACTTTGATGCAGGTTCAACATTTCGCGTGACAAAAAAGAAAAAAAGAACGAAAGAAAGCAAAACAGAGCAAAATGAATAGAAAAGAAAAGAAGAAAACAAAAGTTGAGAGATGCCTGCTATCTTGCACATCTTCGCAAACAAGTTCAAGCGATAGGCCGTCTGCTCAGTCATATCATCAGCGGCGTAGAATGGAAGAGGGTGGAGACGTGCATGGGACGCTCGGTTGTCAAAACATTGCCGCCCCCCCCTTCTCCCACTACCAGTAGATTAGTAATCGCTTTAAGAACACTTATGCAAGGAAGATAAACAGGACGCCTGTTCACAAAAGCGTTCTTTCTCTGGAACATTTAGTGAGATCAAATGGAAACCAATCGTTACGTTGGACAATATTAGCAACGAAGGCGGCCCGTCAACGTAAAGAGTATTTACAAAAGAAAAGCTATGTAAGTTGGGCCGAGGTTAAGAACTAATGAATAAAACAAACTTCGTCCTCTTAACAGAATCCCGTCATAACGCTCATCATCATCATCATCATCATCATCATCATCATCATCATCATCATCATCATCATCATCATCATCATCATCATCATCATCATCATCATCACCACCACCACCACCATCATCATCATCATCATCATAATCCTGGTTACGCCCACTGCAGGATAAAGGCCATAACGGTCACAACGAAGTCCAATTTATCAAAACGAACACGGATCGACTACGAACATGGGGCTGTTCGAACAAGACATCAGCAATGCATTACATTACCACCACACCACCACCCCTACTAGCATCACCATCGCTGAGAAGAAGCACGCGCGCAAATCATGGTGAACCGGCACCTTCTGGCATGCGCTATCTGCACTCAGCACAGGCAAGGATCCTCGGTGCATGGCATGGAGGAAGGAAAGCGTAGGAGAGGCCCCGGCCAGCCTGGGTGGGTTGGAAAAAGTGTGGGGTGAAGTCTCAGGGTGTTTTTCGCAAATGAGCACTGGGACTGGTGTGCCAAACATCCTCGTTGCCATAGCAACCGTGCTTGTGAAGCTTTCGCTGCTGCTCTCGGTCTCCAAAAACTGGGTTACGATTCTGTCAGCGCCGGTCTTTGTCGAAGCACGCTCAATTCGCCGGACAAGCAGCCGTGCTTGTAGTGTGGTCTGTGAGCTTCAAAGTTGCGTTTTGGGTCTGTGAGTGTGCGTGTCAGCCAGCAATACATAACCACAGCGCGGTTATTCGTCGTCTTCTTCAACGTGCAGCGCAAGAACATAGGAGCGCGTCGGCTTTACAAGAAAACTGTTACAAATGTTTCGTGCGTTGTGTTTTGACGCTCGTCTGTAGCGCACACTGCCTGGCGGCTCGTCGTAACGCAAGTTCAGGGCTCGCGCCCATTTGCTCCGGCGAGATGACTATAGAGACGAGAGTGAGACGGAACACCTAAATGTACGCACTTCCAGCTTCACAAAGGTGACGTCAGGGCCTCTCCTATTTTGTTTCTTTCCTCTATGGTGCACGGTATCGCACATCACCATCCCAGAAAGCTGTGAGCGCTCTCATAACTTTCCTGAAATCAATAGACCCGGGAAGACGCTTATATACACCCCGTGTCCATTACTGTACTGCTACTGTGTCTGACTGCTACTGTACGCCTGAACTCTCCCGTTCTTTTGTCTGCGCCTTCCCCTTCTTTCTTTCAATCCCTCGTCCCCTTTCCACCGTGTTGGCTAGCTAACCATACGTCCGTGTGGTTAACCTGCTTGCCCCTTTTTTGTTATCTCTCTGTCTCGCTCATAGGGTGTCCAGAATCAATTTTTGCACGACGGACAGTTGATCGAGTTGGCAGGAATTCATGGCAGGTGCGCAAAACATGGACACACGCAGCACGAGAAAAAAAAAAAACGCAAACATCATGCCTGCCAATTTTGGACCGATAGTTGTGAGTTTGCTCGGGGTTACTGTTTCATTCACAACGTAGCCACTCTCACTCAAGATGCCCACGCAGGGACGCGATGCTATACGATACTGCCGCGTAAAACCTACCGCTGTTTGAAGGAGCATAGCTTAGCGCTAGCACGCTGGTCAATGCTATACAGCCACGCTGGCATCTTATTACTGAAGCTGACGCATTACTAGCATCCAGCACACCTTAAACGAAAGCAGAACCTGTTTCCCGTACCTACGATACTTAAACATGGCACGCAGGGCTTTGCCAGGTGGAACACAAACAGACGATGCTATTCACTTGCATTAAAGTGCAGCAGCTACGAGAAGAGAGCAGAATGCAATGGCGTTTTAGCCGTACAAATATTTCGACTAAAGGGTATATCGTGCAAGGTCGTACTAGCAAGCACTAGGCTCTAGGTGCAAGCATACAGAAAGACACCTTTGGTGGCGTCTAGAAAAATGATACTTTCTCCGCCGCTTTTCTGATACGCAGGACCCGTACTCACAATACGTCATTGTACTAGGATTGTTTGCAAGAGAACATTCCTGCCAATCACGATGCTGGACGAAGGCGGCCGGCCAATGACAGAAATAACTCACGAAAGAAAAAAGACCCGTGAATTCGGCCATGAGTCTAAAAAAAGAAGTCGTTGTCAACAACAATTTGCTTTTCCTTCTAATGCAGGAATAAAGAACGATGGGTTGAAGGCTTTGCAGTTTCATAAAACAGAGCCGGGAGCGCGACGTTAATCACTGTACTCACCAAGCGAAAGTGACGATAGCAACAGCAAGACCACCGGCGTCATCATAAAGAGCGTGTTCATTAAGCTCTTAGGTCACCGGCTGCCTACCATCACAGGACAGTGCACGTTGTTGCGACGGCGCCTGTGAAGTAAGTAGGCGGCATAGTCCTGCGGATTGCTGTCTCTGGCCAAGGCAAAGCCTAAGCTTTTTGCTTGAATTCGCGACTATCGTTAACCCTGTCAAGGCACAGAGAATGCGAATTCTGTTACAATGCTACCGGTGGCTCGCGTTTGTTCTGCAGGCTTGGTAAGGACGTCACGCAGAACCTGGAACATATAAAAGAATAGAAAAAGAATGCGTGTAGAGTCAGCGTTGTAAACGTTCAGGTGGCGCGGAGGCGCTGATGTATAAGCCATTGTAACGATTCTTTTATGTTGATATACACTTTCGCGAATATCTTTTGTATGTTTTTTTTTAAATTTCTTCAGATGCTTGCCAATGAACACTCACTCGTACATAATCATAGCTTGCCGGCAGCTAGAAAGGTTAGTTAACTTATCGTTTTCTTTTCGTGACTGCAAAGTTGTGCTTTCCAATAAAAGAGTGAAAAAAAAAAACATTCAAGGGGGTTCAATTTTCGCGTTCACGTTGAAGCTGCACTTTGTCGACGTTCAGCATGCAAATCGCGTCTGTATGCCACAAAAAATCAACTTTGACGTCAAAGTTGTGCAATTCAAAAAAAAAAAAATGTATTCCTAGTGAATTATTGCGTAATATAGAGCTGGTCCGTAAACGATCGCAAATAAAGAAGTTCTTTAGGAGAATTCAACAATTTGAGATTTGATCTGCTATGAGGTTAGGGTTAGGGAGTAGACAGCTCTGGAATTTGCCTTACAGCGTCTCGGGCTCTCAGCGGCAAGGAAGCAGGGGTGAAATTTGGAGGGCGCCGAAGCTTCGCCTTTAAGAGTGGAAAGCAATAGCATTCAAACATTTCTGAGTGCTTCTCACGCTTCCCGGCAACTGCTGCTTGTGTAACCGTAATGTTTACCGGGAAACGCTGGCGGCGAACTTTGTGGTTCTTACTTTGACGGTATGCAAAGAACCGAGGGGGCCGCGCCGCTCCTACTAAGACATACTTCAAACGGCAGCTGCAGTGGAAAACGCCATCTCGTTAAAAGTAGTTCGTTTTTGAGCTTCCGCGTAACGAATTATGTTTTCTCTCACGTACACATTACAATCCGACGCTATGATGTCTGTAGGTTGTCTGCAAGTCGTACTTTACGATTTTTCTGACGCATTTTACTTTGAGAAATTCGATTAGTTCAGTAACTTCTTTGCGCTACCACGGAGAGCTTTAGGTTAGGGGACGCAAGTGGCTTGCGTATGCAAGAACTAGCGGCGGCGATACTGCGCATGAGCAGACCCAGACATAGGGGTTTGCGCATGCGTAGTACCGTGGCCCCTAGTTCTTGCGTACGCAAGCCGCTTGCGTTCCCTAACCTAAAGCTCTCTAATGAGGGCCTGCGTCATTAGGTATGCGTGGTTGGGTATGCGTCGTTCGGAATGATTAGAGTGTTTTAGCAGAACGTTTTTGACGGTCCGCTCCGCTCTCGCGTACACGCTCACAGTTAGCGGAGCGGCGGATGAAGAATCAGTTTTAGCGGAGCGCCCGGCTGCGTCCGAAAGGCATGTGCTAAGCATGTGCTTGCCTGACGCGCCACCTTGTCGCAGAAGGTAAAACCGCTATGAACATAATATTCAAGTTGTAAGAATTGCCGCAATAAAATAATATATTTGGAATTGCTCACATGTCTGAAGGCATTTCACGCAATACACTGCATTTTCATTTCTTAAATATATATATATATATATATATATATATATATATATATATATATATATATATATATATATATATATATATATATATATATATATATATATATATATATATATATATATATATATATATATATAATCCTTACATTAACAAAGCCGTTACGCTGTGTTGTAGCCAAGACAAGGTTTTTTGCTCTTTTAGTACGCCTAAAACGTGGTCCGCACAAACAAGCGTGCACACATGGCATGGTTCTGAAACGTGTTCATGGCCACAACCTTCCGAAGTAGAAGAAGGTCTTCGTGTCTCCTAAAGTGTACTCTAGGTTTGCGCTTTACAAATCCCGATTCAAACGACCTCGTGGACGGGCCATCAGCACTAGGGGCAGCCATTTTGCTTCGCTAGACCCGCTTGACGCGCTCGCCGCGCTCCGCTGAGAAAGCTTTCTAGCGGAGAGGGGGCTCCCGTCCGCTCGCCCGCTCACTGCTGAACGGGTCGCGCATGCGCACTTGCGCTTCCGCTAGCCCGCTGAGCGGAGCGGACCGTCAAAAACGCTCTGCTAAAACAGCCTATTTTTCCCGAAACGACGGTCCACACCGGACGCCGACGCCGGATTTTCTGCGTCACGGGGCCCTTGACGCTATCCCGTTAATAATCACGCACACACTGTGGAATTATAGGGTGAAAAAGTGAAAGAGAAACGAACAGGGTATAGAACTTTTTTTTTTTCAAGAACATGTACCAGTGCACTTAGACACGCACGCAATGGACATACAGACGAGGTAGACGAGACGTGCGTTATACATAACCGCTGACTTATTCGGAGCAGAAAAAGCGTACACATATCGGCGTCTCTTCAAAATGGGCAAATGCGTAAAGTTCTGTCGCCTCTTGATCAGTTGCTCCCCGAAGGTAAAAAAAATAAAATATCAGAGCCATTGCACCCTGTGGAGGTGGATGACCAGCGGAGCTGTATATAACTGTAAAGAAATGATAATAAAATAACAAACCATACAACATAAACGTGCACGTTGTTATGTTTATTTGTATTTACATTTTTCTCGTGACCACAGTAATTGCGGCTTTATGGTCACTGTGATGGACGGCCGCGGGCTCTAGGACGACACACACACGTTCTTAGCGAACATTAGGTGTGTGCACGAGCGATGGCGGTGGCATTGGTCCTGGTGTAACATTGAAGGCCAAATGTTTCCAAGAGAAACGACAGGAACCAATTTCTGCCGGGACGAGACACATCGATGTTAAAGTGACCCGCAATAAACATGGGATTAGGGTCCACGGGGAGGGTCCACCTAAATGTGTCGATCATAAAGTCTTCGGGATCCCTCTTTGACATTCCGGAATGAACGTATACGGTGCCAAAAACGATTCCGTCCCCTGTCTGTACGTTTCCACGTTCCGGCACATTCCACGCGTCAAGGCTCTCGCTGGACGTCCTTTTTCATGCTCCCCAATTCCACCGAATTTGAACATGGTATCACTTGCGGTTCTGCCAGGACATTGGGAAACATTGCTAATAACGGCCGTATAAAGCTTTGAAGCACTTACCTCAAAAATTTTGGCAAAGGCTTCTAATTTAACTTCACACATTTAACTTCGCGTGGACATTATTCATAAAGCTTTCCCCATTTTTCTAAATTTCTCTCGGTGGCTGTTGCAGTTCTTCCATAGCAGGGGGTAAATTTCTACGTCATTCATAAAAAAAAATAACACACTTATAACGTTCTGAATGTCTGCATAAGTAATTTACTGCAAAGGTCATAATTAACACACAAACTCTGAACGTTGCCTGGGCATCACCTATAAGCTGAACCATACTTCCATTAAATGTGCACGAAGTGCCTCATTTAATTCACTGAGGATACCAGGAAAACCCATTACGCGCCTGGTTTAACACATGCAAATGGGGAGAGAACGAGCGTTCGGTAATTATCTAGAAAGCGCACAAATAAACCAGAAACGCTAAACGTTCGGCAGGTTAACATGCTTCTAACATGCCTCCTACTTTCGCTGTAAAACAAGAACTTTTTTCTGCAGCGTATACAAAGACGTTGAAACACGGCTGATGCAATTATAGGTTTGCATATGAAAAATTACTCTGCCAGTTCCTGCGCTACAGTTTTCGCGCTCTTTGTCAGAATGCCGATTTTTCACCGCTCTGAGGGCACGATTTCGACAGATAAGCATTTTGTTGCAGCCCGGGCTCTCCCACAACGTGCGTCTAGCGGTCGGTCGAGCGCCTGTGGGACACGCCGAACAGGTGAACACGGTTGTATAGGGCGGCTGTATCATAATTTTTGCACATCTTCGGCTTTACAGCGTCCATTTCCCTGCTGGAGTTTTCCTCGCGCTTGTCGTAGGCTAAGATTTTACGGTGCGGGTACTTTTCGTAATGATGCAACTTAGCTAACACGTCGTCTGTTAGGGGACCGTTTTGCTGTTTATAAACAAAGGAACAGGGGCCCTGGTAAGCTTCCGGTTTTCTCTGCAGAACAAGAGTGGGCAAGAGAGACAATGGCGAGGCGAAGCAATGCGGCATAACAGAAGCCTGCGAATTTTCGACAGTCTTTCTTTGCATCTAATCACAAATTTGCTAATCAGGTTGTCTGTATATCACGCGGATAATTATAAATATCTGTGCTTGTGGGCACGACCCGCATTTACCCTGAGGCTATGGATGGTTTTCGACGTGGACGGTCTTCAATCGACAGCGTCATTGATCTCGTGACCTCCGTGCAGCAAAAGAAAGCCATGAAGCGCTTCTCTATGGCACTCTTCTTAGATGTAAAAGGTGCCTACGACAACGTAACCCATGAAGCCATTCTCCAAGCTCTTGAGGCTGCAGAACTTGGAGGCCACGTCTTTAGGTGGATTAGGAGCTATTTATCACGAATATCTGTGTTTGTCCTTACAGAGGATGGCCCGACAAGTAGACATGTCTGCAGTTGTGGTGTCCCACAAGGTGTAGTGTTGAGCCCTACTATTTTCAATCTCCTTCTAGTGGGGCTTGCCGAAACGCTACCGCAGACTTCTGATGTCTCGCTCTACGCTGACGATATTTGCTTCTGGGCGTCCGGTGTGACAAGGCCACAAGTGCATGCCAGAATACAGAAAGCGGCAACTCTGACAGCGGCATACTTTCGCCAACAAGGTTTGACGATTTCTCCAGAAAAATGTGCACTAGTTGCATTTACACGAAAACTGATGGATTTCTACCAGGTGTGTCTAGGGCCAGTCAGTTGCGTACAAGAAAGCTCACAGGTTCTTAGACGTTATTGTGGATCGTAAGCTGACTTCAAGTCCGCATGTCTCATACATGAAGAAAATGTTCATTGTATTGCGAATATGTTCAAATTCGTAGCTGGAAAATCGTGGGGACCGTCCGTGCTCTCCATACACGGTACTTTTTCTCAAATTATTGCCATACAGTCTTCCTGTTTTGCCCAACACATACAAGACTAATCTCCTTGCACTTCAGAGCGCGCAAGCCTAAGCATTTAGGACATGTCTTGGCCTCTCGAGATGTTCTTCGACAGCTGCAAAGATTGTCATTGTACAGAAGCACCCGATCACCACTCATATTGTCGGTGAAACGCTAAGAGCTCACATTTGACACCTTTCTCGGCCACCATCTCGCCATTTAGCCGATTTGCCAGTGCGAAGACTCTAGACTACATTCTGCGGTATTATGACGAGACACCATGACTCGATACCATCAGGCTTCAAGCTTGCGAAACGCCCAACACCGGCAGTGTGATGGCTCCGATAAATTCACGTGCGCCACTCAATTCTTTGGACTGCTAAGAAGGCAGACTTGTCATCGCTAGCCCTGAAGCAGTTGTCTCTACGTCTCCTCGACGAGTCTTATTTTGACCGCATACGTTTTTACATGGACGGTTCCACCAATTCAAACAGCTCTACAACATCGGTTGTTGTTCCATCAGATGCCGTCACATTGCAGTTTAAATATTCGCACAATACGATGCCGACAGCAGCAGAACTTTCGGCTCGTCAAGGTGCACTCAAGTCCGTGCTCCAGCACCCACCAAATGATTCAGCCATTTTCTACGATTCCAATGAAGCCCTACAAACTCTGCTGTTTGCCCTACGTCATGGGTTCCACGAGCAGCTATAGTGTGCGAAATAAGGCACGCTCATGATTAAGCGCTCGAGAAAGGCCACGACATTGTATTTCAATGGTTTCCAAACCATTGCGGAATTGCCGGCAACGACAGCGCAGGTGAAGCTACGCGTTCGGCTCACCAAAAGCATCAGCGGGTTCCTATACCACTTTCAAGAACTGATGCTGCGCGACAGCTTCAATCACTTGCTCGCCACATCACGCTTCTACGATGGAATTCACCGGGTTTCGCCAACTCGCGCTTCGACTCTCTCGACCATAACTTGCGACTTGGCCTGCCACCTGGACTCTCCCGTCGCGAATCAGCTTTACTGTGTCGCACGTGGTTGTGCGTCGCATTTACAAATTCCTATTCATTCCTGCTATGAGTGGCTAACAGTGCGGGGTGCAATTTGTGCGCGTGCGATGAGGCTCTAGAGCACCTTCTGGGTCACTGCCCATTTTTTGACACCAAACGACGTATTCTACCAGCTAAACTGAGCCTTTTAGATAATAGACCGCTCTCGGAAGAAAATATCCTTGGACCATAGACTATGCATTCTTGCATGCGAAAGGCCACAAAAGCCCTTGTGCACTTCGTGAGGGACACTGGGTTGTATGAACGCTTGTGACAGTGGAGATTCCTCTGCGACTGACTGCAATGACGGACTATTCTTTTTCTTTTCTCTACAAATTTATTCTTCCCCTTTCCGCTCCCCAAGCGTAGGGTAGCCAACCGGAAAGGTCCTTGGTTAACCTCCCTACCTTGCCCTCTTCGTTTCTCTCTCTCTTTCCTGTTGGTCATTACGCAGCTGTTTCTCCTGTTCTTTTATGTTTTTATTGTTCTTCTAATTGTTTTTATACCATAACTTTTGGTTGTTTTGTTTTGCCTATCTACCTATCGTTGGTTTATTGTTTCTTTGTGTTCCAGCTCTCAGACATCAGCGTTGTTAATGGCCACGTTGAATAAATTATTGATTGATTAATTGGTTGGTTGATTGTTAACTGTAATGGTGGTGAATAATCCCGACGGGTAATATACATACGTGCCGTTTTCAGAGGCAGCACAATTTCGCCAAGCTGCAATTTGGAAAGGAGAGACAACTTGGGCCGCATCTGGGAAACAACTCTTCACGGACCATTTACCTTTAATTACTCTTCACAAATTCGCGCGTCTGCTAGCGATGAAATGATGTCGAAAGTGCCGCTGCAGATTTTAAGAACAACTTGGTGAAACAACTGTAGCATCGAAACGCCTTCGCATAAAGAAAGGAAGCCCTATAGAGAGCTATCTTGAAGACTGTGACCCGCATCATGTACGAAAGTGAACCATTGATGCCGATGTTCTTTATTGCCATCGAAATGCATAGACCATACGTGTTCTGCATTGGTCGTCGCTTTAGTCTTCTCTCAGAGGGGCCGGCGTGGTGGTGGTTGGCTCGGCAGTCATCATTATATCAGTGAAGTTCAGCACGGGTGCTTTCGTGACCTTTGCTCCCGGTTTTACGCATTTTCCGTGAGAACAGATGCCTTTCAAAACGAGCAGCCTCTGAAAAGGGAATAAGAAAGATGTAGTCATAGATTCGGTTTCGTTCCGATGTCTGGCACCAGCGAAGTTGCTACGAATTAGTAACACTTGAATATAAACTACGGAGTTTAACGGTAGTGGGCTATGAAGCATGACGTAGTGGGGGACTGCGGACTAATTTTGACCACCTGGGATTTTTTAATGGGAACTCAAAGTATGGCACATGAGTGTTTTCGCATCCCATGCCATCGAAATTAGACCGCGGCGTCTGGCTTAGCAATGCGACGCCATAGCCATTAAGTCGGCGGGGTGGGTCATGAAATAACAGTGGTAAGGACGCACAGCAAAATGCTGAGAAACTACCTGCAACTGTATTGTGCAGGAACTCTCGATTTTTCTGAGGAGTGCCAATAGCGTCGCAAATTTTATACAGGACGTTGTGATATTTCATCACTTCATTCGAACGTCAGCTAAATATCATTCTCAACATGACGTAGTTTTCCAAATCAGTTTTAAATGGAGGAACGGTTTTCACTGGATAATATCTAAACGAGAGAGTAAGTGAAGGCAATGGTCGAAATTACAGAATCGATATTAAGACAAACTAATTTTGCGAGGACATAATAAAGAAGGGGACACAAGAATCACAAGACAAAGGGAGGCAAACTAACTTAAATATACATTGAAATAGTCCTGGTGTGGAAATTAAACCCAGAGCTAACGCCTTTCCGGATTGGTCGCTCAGATGGTATAAAACGACCGCCCCGGTACCCAGCTGGTAGAGCCACCGGCCCAGGAGGGCGCTGGTCCTGGGTTCGATATATACGCACCAGGATAAATTTTTCTTCAACTTCGAGACTTCCTTTCCGAGAAAACCGTATGGTTTTCCTTTGTAGCTCCGTGCCACAGTTCACGTGGATGCCAATTTTTTTTTCCATTTGATCGATCACTCGTGTGCAGATTTCACATATGCTCCACAGGGTGCGTCAATAAGTAAAATGATTGCGCCCCGGGATGAAAGTGCTTACCTTGCACGGAGTTCCGTCTTCAACTTCTACTTGTTTATAGCTGGGCACGAATAGAATCCATTTCACTCGGCAGTATCTCAAGCACGGCTTAAATGGAATGTACTGAAATGAGATGGACGCGTTTGGTTATACACAATTTACATACGTTCCACGAACGTTAGTACGGAAACCAGAACAACAAATAAATGTAAGAAATACTTTGTACTGTGAAAACAGAACTATGGTTGCGATATCCGTCCACCTGTGCTTAACGCAGTCACGTCCATGTCGGTGTAATCGCGTTGCATGTCTCGGTGCGGCTGATCATGTAGAATATTCAAAAGCTAGGAATTTCGAGCCTATCACGCGTAACTATATAATGTTTCTTTATTATTTTCTACTATTTCTTGACCTCTAAACTTTCCGACGTGCTGTGCTCCTTAAATAAAGTTAAAATAAGAAAACCTGCCCTATGACAGCTTTGATTTCTTGAGATTTTCTTTCATATGTGCAAATTGGTTAAGTGCAGGGACGAACAAATATGCAAAACAGACATGCAAGAACGAACTAATGAAAATGTCGCAAGAACCCTTAAAAGGTGGATGGCGTAGTGATTATTGCCCCTTATTAATGAAAGGACACAAAATTAAACTATTTTCTCAGACCTAAAATCAAGTGTTGCTCTTCTGGAAAGCTCTCACTGGGATAAACGTGCTCAATTAAAGTTGTTCCCTTTCTCAGTTTAGACGTGCGAACGGAGGACAAGGATCGTTTTCAAAATTTCTGTTTTTCTAAGCACGCTGTATCATCTTGTGATCGGTGCTGCACATTTTTTTCTTCCAACTTTTTCCTCCACCGAAGGTCATTGGGTGGAGGAGTAAGTGGGGGAAATTGAGAGGGAAATACAGGGAGGTTAGCCAGTGCACTACTTCATCATCATAATTATCATCATAATCATAATAATCATCACCACTTTGAGTCCACTGCCAGGACTACAGTGTACTAGAATATTCTAGTGCCCTCTAGCAGGACGAGGGCCTCTCCCAGCTATCTCCAATTAGCCCTGTCCTGCGCTAGCTGATTCCAACTTGTGCCTGCAAATTTCGTTGCAAAAGCCAGATGCATATACCGGCCGTTTATAAAATGCCGGGATAAGGGGTTAAAGGAAATTAAAGGTCATAGAAGGATACATGCACAAGAATGAAGGAAACAAAAAGGCATTCGAAAAACCAGAAAAAAAACATAAAAGTGCACATGAGGAATGCGATTTAGGTCGCGACACTTCGCGAAGTCTGCCACTCGGTCCGCTTCTCCTGAAGAAGCACAACAACGCGTTCAACGCTATCTCTTTTGCTTTTCGACCATTGCGCCAGGCAGTGTGACGCGCGTCTCATGGCATCGCGAAACTGCCTTACCAGAACCTCTCGTGACACGTGACCGCTATACCACACCGTATGCGCTTTTGGCGCGCGTTTTGAAACTGATCGTATTAAGTCATGATAATAACAGTGATTGGGTGCGCATCTAGGATACGAGGCCCAACCGAATGGTCGGTAAGGCGTGGGAAGCCATCTGATAGCGCAAAACGAAGTGATGGTCGGAATTTTTCTCACAGTATCCTATTGGAGAAGAAGCCACCTCGAACGCGACTGTATGCTGGTGGAGATCAGGTACAAGGAAGCACATGATGTCCTGACTGATGATCGATTGATGAGATGTAACATCTCAAAGCAGCACTGGGATTGTGAGGGACGTAGTAAAGCGGGATGACTCCTAATAAATTTCCAGCGTCTGCTATTCCTTGACGTTGAACCAGAGATCAGAGAAGGAGCGTTTTCGCATTCCGCCTTGATTGGAGCGCAGACGCCGCGTCTGGGAATCGAACTGGCGATTTCTTTCTCAAAAACAAGGCGTCATTGGCACCGAGTATCCGTGGTTGATTAATGATATTCAAGATGAAATTAAAAGATGTGACTGAAATTAGGCATGTTGGTCTATGGGAGCAACAGAAATACCATCAGACAGACAGACGGACAGACGGACGGACGGACGGACACAGCGATAAGATTATGAAATTGAGAGTATTATTGTGCAAGCATTCTTTAGCGAGCTCCCCAGCCCTGTCACGCGAGAAGTGCGATGGCATATGTCTGCACAAACATGCGTAATTTTGAGACATTTAATCGTTATGATAGTGTAAATGTAGATGACCGGTAGCTTTTGAGCGATAAGGAATAATTAAAAAAGAAGAAATAAAAAGAATATCCATAGAGATACACAGGGCTCCTTAGAAAATGCACGGGGTAGCTTATAGCACGGATGGGCCAACTGAAATTTTTGGGTGGGTCAACTTGAAATTCCGGGGTGAGTCAACTTTGCTTTGGGAGTGGTCGAACTTAAATTTAAGAATAGGTCAACTTAAATTTGGGTGTGCGTCAGCTTGAAATTTGGTGGTGAGTCAAACTAAATTTAACCGTGGGTCAACTTTAATGGGTGTGTCAAGTTAAATTTGGGCGTGAGCCAAATTGCACTTTTCGTGCCGGCCAACCTAAATTTAGGGGTGGGTAAAATTGAAGTTTGGGGCGGGCGTGACTCAACTAGAATTTGGAAGTTGGGCCAACTTCAATTTCGGGGTGGGCCTACTTGAAGTTTGCGGTTGACACAACTGAAATGTGGCTCGGGCCGAATTTAAATTGGGGTTGGGACTTACGGAAACTTGGGAGGGGGTGGGTGGAACTTGAAATTTGGGTGTGGGCCAACTTGAGATTTTGGGGTGGCCAAATGTTCAACTATGGTTCAACTGAACCCTGCTGAGCGTCCTTCGAGTTGCGAACACCTCGCGGGCAAGCGAGTGCGTTGAGACGCTTGGTGCGTTTTCATTGGGCCCTACCGAGGCGCAGTCAGTATGCAGGTGAGAGCTGGCGTGGACGAGGATTGCGCGCACGCTTTGCTGCGGCAGCTGTGCCCTTTCGATCGCTCTGCTCCGTTGAGGCGCGCTCGTGCCCGGCGTTCCGATTCAATTGGTACGATTGAATTGAAGAGGCTGGATGCGGCGAGAAGAGCTGACAACTGTCCACTGAAGCCTAAGCGTTAATTGCCAGCGGAAAGACCACGGGTAGGCGCGCATAAGCTAGGAAAAGCAAGTAAGCGAAACTAAGCAAAAGCCTAGTCACAGCCGAGTCAAAGGACTCTTATGCATTAGTAGAAAATTCTCAGAATTGCTGTAGCTTTTTTTTAGATAAAGAAGCGTTCGGATATCTACGACAGGAGTATCCGGCTCTCTTCGACCGAGACCTTACTCCAACATTGGGCTGGTGATGAGCCCTCAAACAAAGTGGATCGGCAGCCTTGCGTTCGACGCAGCCCGCTATTCGTGCCTCCATACCGTTGGGAGTGCGTGACGACGCGTACGAGAAATATCCTCGGCTCGTTTGTACGAATATATCGGAGGCGTTACCCGAGTGCCTTTGACGATGTTGCTTTCTGAAGAGGCGCGAGTTAGGCATTTGCGACTCACCAGTTCACCTTTGCACTTCTTTCCATCTCTCATTCGAATCTTTTCTCCGGTGCAGACGGCCACTGAAAAAGAGACCGACGAAGTATGAATTAAATTCAACTCATGTGTGCACATAACCACATGACAATAGTGAAAAATTTCCGCTTTGGGCCGCGTATACCTGGGAGATCATCGAGTTTTCTTTTTCTTTTGGTTTTCGAGTAGCATTTTTGAGGTGTTCAAGCTGGCTTGCCTTTTTTAAGTGTATACCGGAGAATGTGGTGGCGAAAGGAAAGAAGCTCAAGAAAATTTCAAGCAGGTTATTTATAAAGTAAACCCTCTTGTACCTAAGCTTAAAGGAAATTAAGCGTCAATAAAAATGATAAACAGTATTTACTAAAGCACTTAGTGGTTAAGTCAACAGCAAATTTCCAGGTAAGAAGATGGTGCATTGCTTGTTGCGAAATACGAAGTGTTCACTCCTTGAGCCGATGTGTCATCTGAGAACTGACAGTTAAACAAGAAAATGGTTTCGCTCTCGTTCACACGACACATCTCGACTGGGTCCCAAGCTTATATTGTGGAACGTATGTTTCGGCAAGTTGGTAGCCCATAGCAGCAACTTCTTTGAGCGCGCAAAAAAGAACACGACTCAAAGGAACGATGCGGACGTAGCACTGTGTCCGCGTCGTTCCTTCCAGTTTTGTGTTCTTATGTGGTGTAAAAGAAGTTGTTATTATAGTGTAACAATCTTTTCAGGCTGCTGCAATCGGCTCTGGATGGATTGATTCATTCATTACGCTTAATCTCCTGTAGCAACACTCGGGCTACGTGTGAGAATGCGCCGTAGAAGACTCCGGATTAATTTTCACTACAGGATCCTTTAAATAACAATAATAAAAAGAAATTACTGAATTTCAAAATAAAAAAAAGGTCAAGTCACTTACAACGGCGACTGCAACTCATGTTCGGGTAATTTAGCATGCACCTAAATCTAAGTGCACGAGTGTTTTTTCGCATTTCGCCTCTGTCGAAATGCGCCCGCCCTGCGGTCGGGAGTCGTGCCCGCGACCTGATCGTGCGGAACTGCAGTACGTCATGGCCACTGCGCCAACTCGCCCGGTTCTCAGCCGTTCGTCTGTGGTAGAACTGCTGCACCGGCTACTTAATTTTTTACATTTTTTATTGACTTGTTTATTGGGGTGTGCGACGAATACCCGAAACTTTCGAATGACGAGTTGAATGACGTCCTATCCGATTCGAAGACCGAATCGAATAGGGCACTATTCGTAAACGGGAATATTTTTTTTCGAATATTACAAAACGTCGACTGCGCCCAGTTAAACATAGAATTGGAGCAAAAGAACGGGCAAACTTTTTTCGCTCGAGTGGGCACAGTATAAAGATTAAAAATTTGAACTTGCATAGTAGAGTTTAGCTGCGTCGCTTAGGTAGCCATACTGGACAGGCTGTACAAGCGATCATTCGCACTTTCTCTGAAGAGCCTTCTTCGCGAGGAGAAATTACTTGTTTGTTCCTAATGCTCCATTTTGCTTTTAATAAACAATACTTCATAACCTACTATGTAATGACGGAAACTTGCTAACATATAGGATAGTAGGATGTGAACATCGTTTTATATTATGATAACGGCTGTTCATGATTCGAAAACTATTCGATATTCGAGTCGATTAGCTTCTGGCACTATTCGATTGGTATTCGATTCTGTCTCAAAAATCGCTGTTCACACACCGCTACAAGTTGCTCGCGTGGATCATCTGAAGAAGTGGGTATAACTTGCAGGATGAACCGCAATGTACAGACATCTAAGTAAAATATTCTCTAATTGCCTACTTAATTATTCGGGGACACCACGGTTGCTATGTCTAGTCTCGTGTTCCTTGCGTTCTTTCAAGTTACGCTGCAACGGCTTCATCAAGTATCAACCAACTAGCCTAAGATCACGTTATCTCATAAGGACAGCTCTTGAGAAACTACTGCCTAATGTACTGTCTAATGTGCTGCCTAAACTAATGTATTTTGTGGCAAATGTTATGGAAGGATATCTAGTCTTAGGATTTCTGCTGAGCAGACAGTACTTCACTAATGTTCGGCTTCAATCTCGCGATTTCAACGCGGGGCCCAAATCGAATAAATAAAAAGATAATTAGTTAGTGTTATTAGTGAACAAAACTGAATGTTGCGATTTTTACACACAAATAATTTCCGCGTTATCCAGGAATACGAATTATCAGTCACACGTGGTATTTAAAGTCACGAACTCTTCAGAAAAAAAAAAGAAAAAAGGAAGGAAAGAAAGAAAGAAAGAAAGAAAGAAAGAAAGAAAGAAAGAAAGAAAGAAAGAAAGAAAGAAAGAAAGAAAGAAAGAAAGAAAGAAAGAAAGAAAGAAAGAAAGAAAGAAAGAAAGAAAGAAAGAAAGAAAGAAAGAAAGAAAGAAAGAAAACGTATTCGCAAAAGTCTCTTACGCTACAGTTGCTCCTATGGGAAAAGTTGCAGCCAGCCATGATGTTGGGCGTATTATTAGCAGAGGTGGCGTGCCAATGTCAACGAGCACTTACGAACGAAAAGCTTCGTTAATTCGGCACCAGGTGTTCTATAAGGCAGCAGCGAGGACAAGTGACTGTGGCGTCGCCTGTCCATGTACTTACTTCACTGTGTGCCACGCAAACCTGACGCCACTGGTCACATGGCAAGGCCGCACCGTTCGAACCAAAACAAGCTGTAAACACGATCCGCGCGTTCACTCACAAGTGTTCTTGTTTGCTTTTCAGCCCCCCCCCCCTCCCCCCCAACGGTCGCCATTGTTCCCGACAGCAGCGCGCGGCCATTGTGTGCGAAAAAGCGACGTCCGTACCCACGCCCCACCGACGTCGCCCGTTAGGAGAGGCGTTCACACCGAAGGCTTCGCGGGTCGGGTTCTTGTTTTAATTGGCGCCTGGTGTGGGACCTATTTTTGGCAAGCGCATGAACCTTCGCGACGTCTGTGGGTGTGAATCAGTACATTGAAATGATTTAGCTCTTACATCTGCTGAAAGTTTTGCACGGCTCAAAGCGCTTGTGTAAGTTGGCGCGGACTCCCGAAGAGAGGGTGCGTTGAAAACTTCTTTTCGGAAGCGGCGGCTTGCCTGGTACATGGCCAAACTTCTTGGTGTTATAGAAGTCACCCATAGAGTGCGTACCATTTGCTTGGAAAGCCTACACCTAGCTCGGTCTAGGTTTCCTTGTAATAGTCTCTAATAACCCTCGTTTTGGGCTCTGTACCGAACCACATCGCCCCCCTTCTTTTTCCTTTCCTTTCTTTTTTTAAACTTCGGACGTCATGATAACTTATGCGAGCAACGTACAGTTTTACTAAAGTGAAATGCGTGTTTAAAGGTGTGTACCATTCAAAATGCTTGTGAATTTAATTGTTATTTGTCCACTTGACATAATTGTGGGGACAGTTGGAGACCGCACTGCTTCTCTGCAATAACGCTTGGCGCCCTACGAACGAAGAGCGCGCTGCGCCTTGTCAGCCCACTGAAGCTTTTCTGCATTCATCAAAACACTCGCAGTAGCGCTTTCCGTGCAGCGTTTGAATGCCGCTTGATGCTGCACGGCTTCTCAGCCCGCACGAGAACGTAGGGCAGAGTATTGATCTGTGTGAAGTTCGCCCTTCTGGCTCGGAACTTCTTTGCGCCATCGTAATCACCTTCCTTAAGCTAATATGTCATTATAACTGCATTTGAAATTCAAGAGGCCGTTAACACACTAGGAGTATCTTTTTTTTTTAATTTTACAATGTCATGGGAACTTCGCATTAATAATTTAGTTACTAATCTTTCAGAATGTGCAGGTATACCTGCAAGAATACATCCCTTTCTTCCAGATTCTCCTAAGACAACACTTTATAATACAGTGAATTCTCACTTGAGGGAACTTCAAGGGACCCAAGGAAACAGTTCACTTAACTGACAGCTCACTAAACTGAATATTCAGTAGAATAGGGAATAGGCATAGGGCACAGCAGACATAGAGTCAAAAGCGTGAAATGCAGTTTATGGAGTTACGCACATCAGTATATACGAAGCGCGTAACAGTTACGATGTTGCCTATCTCATTTTGAAAAAAAAAATCTGTAATATTCATTTGCACTGGTGCTCTTAAAGCGCAAGAAGAAACAAAGCTGTCCAGATAGTCTATGTTTTTGTGCACTTCCTTTGGGACAGCTTGTTGCTGAGGCACGAAGTCTTCCAACTGCCCAAGGCATCCAACAGCCTCGGCTACAGGATTTGAATTGCAGGCTTTGAATTTGCCTCTGCCATTCCAACTGCCTCGTCGCACTCTTCTTCTTCGGGATGAACACTGGAAACAATTTCCAGATCTGATAGTTCAGCACAGCTAACGAGCTCACTGTCACACTGCATATAGCCGCCACTGGAGAGGAGATTTGGGGGCAGCAATTTGGGGGTGGCGGGCATCGGCTATGCAAGCGCTGCAGAGCACAAAGGTTCGTTAAACTGACTTCAAAAATGATCCCGGGTCTACTGATCAAATTCGCTCAACTGAAATAATCGCTATGCTGAAATTTGTTTAACTGAAAGATTTTCGCATTGAATGCATAGCAAAACTGCCAGGGATTTTCTAAAAAGTTCGTTATTCTGAAATATTCGCTAAACCGACGTTTGTACAACTGCGACTTTACAGTAGTTCGTTTTCGTCGCATGCCAACGACTGTGTCTTGGTATGGGAAGTACAGTGGCAACCAATATTAATAAGATATACAAACTTCAAAAGAAAGCGATTAAGCATGCAGCTAATGCCGATTTCTATGCACACGCCAGTGAATTGTTTGAACGGTCTATTATTGTCGCAGTTCACAAACTTTACGAGTATTACCTAGAAATAAGACCTGAGCAATCACTGTTTAATAACATTCGCGCCTTCTCGGATATCTTTAGTATGAACACGTATGTTATTTCATACCCTACTCGTCGCAAACAACATTGGGTCCTTCCATTACGGAGAACATATTTTGTTCAACAAAGGCTAAGGTTCCCTCTTCCTGTGTTATGAAATAAATTATTCTAAAGAAAGATCAGAATTGAAGAATGTAGCCCGCATGAGATTAGGGATGCACTTTTATAGTGCAAAGAGACGCAGTGTTAATGTAGGCGTTAAGGAAATGGTCTATGTATATAGTAGTTTGCGTATATAGCATTGATGTTCATGTATATTATGACTTGCACTGTATAAAACCGTTTTCTAGCTTTGTTGCACATATTTATGTTCAATGAAGTCGTCCTTATGTCCTCGTTGTGTTCCATGTATCAGGGAGGTTCCGGTTCTCAAGTGACAAACGTCCCTTTTCTCCCGAGCCTACCCTCATCTTTCAGATGAAAAGAAATTTGAATTTCAGTTTGAACTTGATTACACGCAGCTATTAGTTTGTTTGGTCTCTTATCGAATGACTGTTTTGAGAAAATTGTAACAATGAAGATAGGAAGGAAGACGAAGTGCCTCTCAGGCAGAACGCAGAGTCTTCCAGCTCTACTTATTTTGTGAATTTCTTAGACTTTGCTAGTGGACTGCTATTTCCTCCTTGACTGCGATGGAGATGGAGTCTCACGCGCGTCCACCGGACTCGGCAGTGCCCGCGGCGGCTGCCTCCAGGAAGCGCAATGGCACCGAGAGCGACACTGACAGCGACGACACCATGCAGTACTATGTCAGCGGTGAAGATTCTTGTGACGAAGCCTTCGAGCTGGTGCGGAGTCGTAAAGCAAAACGAAGGTTTCTCAGCGCATCCTCGAATTCGAGTGAGTCCACCGTAAGATCTTCGCGCAATACCGAGGAGCTCACCATCCTGTTCACGCCAGTTCTCGCTACTGACAACCTGAGACGCCTCAACAGGCAAGCTGCGTCTTCACATCTAGAGGCACTGGTTCCGAATGAAATCAAAGACATCAGAGTGAATACCCGTAAGAACGTCCTAGCGATTGACGTAGAACACGCGGCTGCGTTGGATTCTTTGCGCAATGTCACGGAACTTGACGGGATGAAAGTCCGCCCTCATATTCCGCTGGGCAAACACATCAGTAGTGGCGTAATTTACGATGTTGATGAGACCATTGTCGACTCCGATCTGTCAATCTTAATCAAGCCAGCTACGGAAAACGCCATCATCACAAACGCGTTTCGTCTCGGCACGTCACGGTGTGTCAAAATCATATTTAAAGGCGAATCTCTACCTTCGCATGTAAAAGTGGGCCACTTCCGACACGCAGTTCGCCCCTTCATACCAAAACCGCTGCAGTGCTGGAAGTGCATGAAGTTTGGGCATGTGAGCAGTGTGTGCAAGAACACTACCGTCTGTTCTCGCTGCACTGGGCCCCACACCACTAACACGTGCGAAGCCAGTGTGCTGAAGTGCACAAACTGCAGCGGCCCTCACGATGCCTCATCGAGGGAATGCCCTTTAATTCGTAAGGAAATGGCAATATTAAGGAAAATGGTTAGAGACCACTCGTCTCACCGAGAAGCAGCAATTTCTATTAGGCGGCGACGATCGCGCCGCCGACGTCGATCACGAACCTCCAAAGCCTCTGTAGAGCGCCAGCGACGTACACTGCCACCCACTCTTCCGCCCAAGCCAAACGCAGTCACATCAAAGGACAAAGATGCAACGAACAGCCCTGCTGCAGACGCGTGGCCTGCACTCCCGAGGCTACATGCTCCTACTGAGCGAAACCAGACTTCTACAGCAAGGGACACTTCGACTGTTCCCGATAAACTGACGGACTAAGATCTACAAATTGTTGTCATGATCAGCTCTCTGGTGAGTGCTATTCGTGTTCTTCTGGACAAGATACAGACACCAACAGCTCGAAGTGCGTTGCAAGTGCTGGATGCCATCAATCCGGTTCTAGCGAGCCTTCAGAAGTCCAGTGCTTGAGAACTTCTACAGCAGAACCATGGCTCATCGACAGCAACAGCGATCATTCCGGGATGATGTCAGAAGTGCCTCCATATTCCAAGTCCAAAAACAAGAAAGGGGCTGGCAGATGGAATGGCACACTGTGGTATAAACTTTTTTAAAACAGGGTTGAAGTGCCTCAGACAGGCTGGCCAACGTTTCGATAGGTGGACCTATCTTCGTCAAAGGCGGCCTCGTCATCCTCGGCGTGTTAGTTTTAAAGGGTTAGTGCAGTGACGTCACGTGCGGGTGTTGTCGCTGGCGGCTGGTTTTAAAGAGAGAGATTACAAGAGGGAACAGGCGTTGTCGTCCGACGTCTGTGAGCCTCATTCTCAAGACGAAGGGACAAGAGCGTGAGAGTGGGCACGCGGGGAGGAAAGAAAAGAAATAGAAGCAGAAAAAGGGGGAAAAAGGAAAAAAAAAAGCAGGGGGGAGCCATGGCCGTACCAAGACACAACAAAGGGGGGGGGGGGTGGAAGAAAAAGAAAGAGAAAAATGAATTCTTTTAAGAAATGCGGGGGCTTGGGAGCGTGTTGGGGACGTGAAAGGTTAGGAGGTATTCAGGGGAGTCGTTGGCGGCATGTTTTTGAGGCATTAGAACGGCCGGTCAAGCAATAGGTCGAGTAATTTTGAAATAGTTAAGGTGGCGGCGAGGAGTCTGCGGTGCAATGTGTGGGGGTGGCTGAAAGGCAGCGGCATGGTCTTTCAAGGGGCACTGACCCACGCGCTTAACGTAGGTGTCGTTACGGCGGCATCCAGAAGGCGATACTCCGGGTTGAGGCGCCGAAAAAGGCATATTGAGCAATAGGTCGAGTAATTTTGAAATAGTTAAGGTGGCGGCGAGGAGTCTGCGGTGCAATGTGTGGGGGTGGCTGAAAGGCAGCGGCATGGTCTTTCAAGGGGCACTGACCCACGCGCTTAACGTAGGTGTCGTTACGGCGGCATCCAGAAGGCGATACTCCGGGTTGAGGCGCCGAAAAAGGCATATTCAATATGCCTTTTTCGGCGCCTCAACCCGGAGTATCGCCTTCTGGATGCCGCCGTAACGACACCTACGTTAAGCGCGTGGGTCAGTGCCCCTTGAAAGACCATGCCGCTGCCTTTCAGCCACCCCCACACATTGCACCGCAGACTCCTCGCCGCCACCTTAACTATTTCAAAATTACTCGACCTATTGCTTGACCGGCCGTTCTAATGCCTCAAAAACATGCCGCCAACGACTCCCCTGAATACCTCCTAACCTTTCACGTCCCCAACACGCTCCCAAGCCCCCGTATTTCTTAAAAGAATTCATTTTTCTCTTTCTTTTTCTTCCACCCCCCCCCCCCTTTGTTGTGTCTTGGTACGGCCATGGCTCCCCCCTGCTTTTTTTTTTCCTTTTTCCCCCTTTTTCTGCTTCTATTTCTTTTCTTTCCTCCCCGCGTGCCCACTCTCACGCTCTTGTCCCTTCGTCTTGAGAATGAGGCTCACAGACGTCGGACGACAACGCCTGTTCCCTCTTGTAATCTCTCTCTTTAAAACCAGCCGCCAGCGACAACACCCGCACGTGACGTCACTGCACTAACCCTTTAAAACTAACACGCCGAGGATGACGAGGCCGCCTTTGACGAAGATAGGTCCACCTATCGAAACGTTGGCCAGCCTGTCTGAGGCACTTCAACCCTGTTTTAAAAAAGTTTATTCCATATTCCAATGGAATGCGAGAGGCCTAAGGTCACGTATTTCGGATTTTCGACAGTTCGTGTTTGACTACCACTTTCCTATACTGGTGATCTGTGAACCGAACTTATCAGCTTCCATAAGACTATCAGGATATGAACCTTTTGTCTCAACAACGTGTGTCCATAGTAGTAAGGTTCTGGTGTACATTCGCAAGGACCTCACATATTTTTCGCAACCCGTAGCGCCACACGACGGTAATCAATACGTCTGTGTTAGTGTGAATAAGAAGAGGCTGTCTTTTACTATTATTGGCGTCTACCTATCCCCAACAAGTCAGTTTGACAGCAAGAGACTAGAAGATATTATGGCAGCTACTCCCGGTCCTTGGATAATAACAGGGGACTTCAACGCTCACCACCATATATGGGGAAGCCCCAGGATAAATTCGAGGGGCAGGTCACTAATATCCTTTGCATCAGGCCACAACCTGTGCCTTCTAAATGACGGAAGTCCGACATTTCTGCGAGGAACAACGTACAGCAGCTGCCTTGACTTGACTTTGGTTTCACGTTGCCTGACTTCGAGCGTGCAGTGGTTCACTGATATTGAAACACATGGCAGTGATCATATTCCGACCTATGTGAGAATCGATGGACTAGACGCCGCATTACCGGATGTATCTCGCCAAATCGACTGGTCAGTCTTTCAAGATCGAGTAGAAGACACCTGCAAGAAACATCTCGCACGCAGATTAGAAGACGTAATTGCAGACGCAATGCAAGATTGCACGCGTTGCTTCACACATTCGAGAAAGCGTACAGAGAATGACATTGAATTGGAAAGGCTTCGTACAATACGACGCCGTGCTGAAAGGAGGTACAGGCGCACAAAGTCAATTCTTGACCTCAGAGAAGCTCGGCGCATGCAAAAGAAGATAAGACGCCGAATGGATAAGCTAGCGAATCAAAGATGGGAATGCTTTTGCGAGTCACTAGACCCCCGCAAGCCATTGTCCCGTGTGTGGCGTACCCTACTAGGTCTTTGCTCAAGACCCCAGCAACGACACCCTTTTAACGCCCTTGCTCTCTATCAAAACCGCCGCGAGATAGACGTTGCAGAGGACTTTTGCACGAAAATCGCCGGCGGCACAGTTTCAGTCCCTGACATGGCTTTAAGCGACATCCCCGGTCCACGAGATACCAGTATGGAGGCTCCGTTCTCTATGGAAGAATTAGAAGCTGCTATGGTGCTCTGTAGGTGTTCGTCTTCACCAGGGCCCGATGGCATAACATATACTGCTTTGCGCCACCTAGGCCGAGAAGCACGAAGAGAACTCCTCAGCCTTTTTAATAGTTCATGGCAAGATGGTGTCGTCCCACAGGATTGGAAACGCAGCCGCCTGGTGCCTCTACTGAAAGCAGGAAAGTCGCCTCTCGAACTGGCGTCGTATCGGCCTATAGCACTTGCTAGTTGCGTCGGGAAACTCATGGAACGCATGATCCTCATGCGTCTCGAATGGTACCTGGAACACCACAAGATTTACCCTGATTCTATGGCGGGATTTCGACGAGGCCGTTCATCGATTGACAGTGTCATCGATTTAGTGTCATCTGTAGAACAGCAAAAATCATGGAAACGATTATCAGTAGCGCTCTTTCTGGACGTGAAAGGCGCTTACGACAACGTTTCTCATCAACCAATTCTAGACGCACTTTTGACAATTGAACTAGGAGGGCGAGTATATCGATGGATCAGAAACTACTTGACACAAAGGTCCTTGTTCGTACGTACGGAAGATGGTCCGACTACCGACCACTACATATGCCGAGGAGTTCCCCAAGGTGGGGTCCTAAGCCCTATTCTTTTCAACATCGCGCTTCTTGGGTTGGCCGAATCCCTACCGGAAACAGTGAGTGTCTCAATCTACGCCGACGACATCTGCATCTGGTCATCAGCGGTCACTCGTCTGCAGGTTCGCGCAAGGCTGCAGAAAGCAGCAACACAGGCATCTCACTATCTTCAGACACAAGGCCTTACCATCTCAACAGAAAAAAATTGGAGGACGCTTAAGCTTCGCCTTGAAGAGTGGGACGCGACAGCGTTCCCGTCGACCCGCCAAGGGGTATAAGACAATGCGCTATGGCACAGCGATCACTTACGATGCGCCCCGCATCGGACTTAGCGCCCACCTATCACGCGGTGAGCGTCGAGCAACGCAGCGTTCGGCGCGGCAACGAAACGTGCGCCTGAGCGAACGGAACGAACCAAAGAACTCGGTGTCTCGGAGGGGAAACGATCTACGCCAGCCAAACGTCGCGATCGGCTCGGGCAGAGAGATAGATAGTAATCTAAAGAAAGGACCGGGAGCACGGCGAAGCGTCGTCAGGGGAGAGGGAGTCCCGCGACGCGCCTGGCAGCGGTCCCAATGCGCGCGCGGCGCGCCTCCTGTCGGGGCAGCGCCGTACATTGAGAGGAGGGGGTCTTCTGTGTTTGCCGCAAGATGGCTCTGCGTGTGCGGAAAGCGCAGAAGAAATGCAGCGGAAACGCACTTCGCAACTCGTGTAATTGTGACTTTTGTACGTTACATGTTCATAATTACCGATATACACCGCAGTATAACTTTCCACGGCTCGTTTCGAAGGCAACACCGCATTCACTAGAGGCGCGTTTGCACCGCTTGGAAGCATCGAACTCGTGGCTGAGTGGTAGCGTCTCCGTCTCACACTCCGGAGACCCTGGTTCGATTCCCACCGGGCCAATCTTGGAAGTTGCTTTTTATTTATGAAGCGCCTGCCGTGATTTATCGCTCACGGTCAACGCCGCAAACGCCGACGCCGACACCGACGCCGACGACACCGGCTTTTCTGCGACACGAGCTCCTTAACGCTATCGCGTTAAAATGTGCGTTAGTCGCTTTTACACGAAAACCAATGTCTCGTTATCCAGTATGCATTAATGGCCAGCCTATCTCCTACAAGAGAAATCATCGGTTTTTGGGTGTCATTGTGGACCGGGACCTCTCTTGGAGCCCTCATGTTGCCCAATTGAAGAAGAAGCTCACATCTATTGTTCATGTATTCAAGTTTATCGCCGGGAAAACATGGGGATCGTCAGTGGGCTCCATGCTACAGTTATATCGAGCACTTTTTATCGGATTGCTACGTTATAGTTCTCCCGTGCTTGCTAAAACATGCAAGTCAAATCTTCGAGAACTACAGAGCGTGCAAGCACAGGCACTACGTGTTTGCCTAGGACTTCCGCGGAGCGCCTCAACTGCAGGAACCATTATATTGGCTCGAGACCATCCGATCACAACTTACATTAGCATCGACACGCTTAGGGCCCATGTTCGTCATGTTTCACGCATGCAATCAAGCTCTCTTGCCTCCCTGCCAGAACGACGACCACAGGCGTCTTTCTCCAACGAGGTCAGCGTCCATCGTGCCTGTCTACCATCGGGCTTCACACCCTCAGCACGTTCAACCTCAGCTTTGTGGTGTTTAGAACAACCTCAAGTGCGTCTCACAGTTCCAGGGATAAGAAAGAAGACCGACCTGCCTACCTTGGCCCTGAAGCAAGCAGCTCTGGATTGTTTGAACACTTTCTACTTTGACCGAGTTCACATATATACGGAGGGCTCTTCCACTCAGACCAGCTCCACCGGCGCAGTGGTTATACCATCACGATCAATTAGCGTCCAATACAAGATTTCTCACATGACAACATCGACCGGATCAGAGCTTGTTGCCCTCCGAGGTGCCGTTGATTACATTAACAACCAACCCGCTAATCGGTGGGCAATATTCTGCGATTCGAAGGCGGCCTTGCAATGTCTTCTATCATCTCTTCGTCGCGGGTCGTGTGAACAACTAGTGTCGGAGATACGAGAAATGCACCATCGTATGATAGCGAAAGGACACGACGTCGTGTTTCAGTGGCTGCCTGGCCATTGCGGTATCTCCGGCAACGACCTCGCTGATGAGGCTGCTAGGAGAGCACACGAAGGAGCAACCCTTGTGTCTGTACCTTTATCGCGGACCGACGCAGCCCAACACCTAAGCAAGGTAGCACACCGTATGACATTAGAGAAGTGGCACACACCTGAATTCACCCAAGAACGATTGCATTCCCTCGACCCCTCTATGCAACTGCGGCTGTTACCAGGACTTCTGCGAAATGAGGAAACAATGCTGTGCCGCTTACGCTTGGGCGTCGCATTCACCAATGCATATACATTTTTGATTGGAATGACTGATAGCGCCGACTGTAATGCCTGTGGTGCGGAGGAAACTATAGAACATCTACTGTGCTACTGCCCATCTTTTCAAAACGAAAGACATGACCTCTGCACAGCTCTCAATCATCTAGATAGAACACCGTTCACCTTGAAGATGATCTTGGGACCATGGCCTCACATATCGCAGCTACAAAAGGCCACAAAAGCTCTGCTGCGATATTTGAAGGCTACTGGACTGAGTCAGCGTCTGTGATCCGGACTGAGTGACCGAAGGATATCCCCAGTGGACTTTCTGTTCTTCTTTTAATCTTTCCGTCCCCTTTTCCCTTTCCCCAGTGTAGGGTAGCCAACCGGGCTCAGTCCTGGTTAACCTCCCTACCTTTCCTTTATCATTTGCTCTCTCTCTCTCTCTCTGTAACAATGAAGGGCTGTCTACTACATACAAAACAACTTGCCCGTAGTTAGCGTCATGTATTTCTGCGATGAATATTTGCTGATTAGTTGAATCTGTTGTGAACGTTAAGCACTTCCTGCCCTATAGGGGAAACTATTCGGGACAAGGAGGGAATGAACACAAACTATTAGGAATAATAAAGCAAGTCGCAACGCCAGTTGCCGACGAAGTCAAGCCAAGTCATAGAAAAAAATGCAGTGCCTCTATATTAATAAATCGTTTTTATGTTGTTCGAACGACTGCCAACGACTTCAAAATTATACTTCCGTCAAGTAACCGAATAGGGAGGCACCATAATTACGAGAGAAAGGAAATGATACAATCTCTTATCTCTATGCCTCGGCGTGTTGCGTTATGCTTAGCTTCTTTAAACATGTTCAAAGTTTGGTTCATTTAGCGATTATATTGCACTGTAGTGATCCTCGCGTGAAGCTGTATGCTTGCGTCACATTTTCTCTTACGTGGATGTTTTGTTCAGGCTCCAAACAAAGGCAGCAGAGTAAGAGATCAAGGGAAAAAATTATTACGTCAAGGCGTGATTTAGCGCCTGAATTGTAAAACTCTCGCGCCTGTTTACAATGGCATATGCGCCCGCGTGCTGTCCGCAAGGAATCGAGATTTGCTTGGCTTACGTTGCCACCTTATTGTTTATCGCTTGCGGCCGAACACACTTTCCATCTTCACGATGAAGCTGCAAAGGTAGGCCTGTCGGCCTGGCCTACGTTGGGCCTGCGTAGGAAGTACTCATGTGACGTCACGATATTTTGTTGTCCTACGCATGCCTTCCACTGTGCTGGGAGAGATAATCAAGTCTAGGTAACGCGAAGCTTTTCACCGTGTTGACTGTGAAGCAATGTATTGGCCTCGATGACGTCAGTGCATACCCTTGCAACATGATTCCTTTCGCTTGATTCGATTTATTTCTTATCATCCATCGCTCACGACAGGCCGATCCTTGCAGTGACGTAGCGCGTTGCCGCTCCAACTACTGACGAATCGCGACAAACAAAATAAGTACAAAATAATCTTTACATTTCTTCCGACCCAGGACGTGGTAGCCAATCGCTTATATGCGTCAGCATGCGAACTTTGTTCGTATCGAAGAGTTTGTTTGCATGCACTATACAATCGAGGCTTTTCATCGTTAAATTATTTGTGCGTTTCTTTATATATCGCTAGCATTGTTCGGTATCTGAAAAAAGAAAGAGCCATGTCAGAGGTAGCTCAAACCCAACATTTGCGTCGGGGTTTTCTGATTGCGCGATGCAACCTCAAGTGCCTGAAAGTTGGCACTTAAAAGAACGTGAGCAAAATTTTCGTAATGAACCATATCTTTGGGCCCATTAACGAATATATTATGACTTACTCGAGACGACTTCCAACAAAACACAGTTTGTCTCATCTAGCCATGACGAAATGCTTAAAAGGTTGGTCCACATAATGTATGTAATAAAACGCGATGTATGACTGTTTGACGCAATACTTTCAGTCACATTTTGACTAGATTAGGTCTTAAACTGCCTACGTTTGTTTCCTTCATTCTCAGTCGAAGAGCCTCGCTTTCAGAATCCTTCAGAGCTGGAATTGTCTGATCTTCCGAAACGCAGTAATACACTGAGAATAGGTATATGTAGCCTCTCCTTGTAAAAACAAGATCTTTCTTTTGGACACCGAAGTTGACAACAATAAACGCTCATTAAATTAAAACATTTCTGCTAAGAGTTGGACTGCATTCACACTGGCGACTGGGGACGCCGCTACGTAGTGACGTAGGGGGGCGACCTCGTATCTTACAGCACCAAACCTTTGGTCTACGGCACCCTGAATTGACAGTCATCCGAAGTGATGCCAACTACCACGCGGTCTCTGATACATTAATGTATGTAGTCATATCCTTTATATTTACTTTCGTTACATGCGAACTTGAATTAGAGGCTGGCGCCTTTAATCGCACGGACTACTCAATGCAGGACAAACAAAACTACAAGCATAAAAAGTACTGAAAATCACTGAGTACATTCAAATAGCGCTAATATCTGCAAAGTTCCGCACGCGAGCAAATGAAGGCACAGAAGGGAGCCAAGGGACACTCAGAAACGCACCTATAGTTCTGTAAATGAGTGCTGATACACACGAGCCCGTGAACACGCACACAAGTTTGATAGTTTGGCAGACAAAACAGAGAGAGAGAGCGACATACGAAAGGAAGAAAGAGAGAGAGAGCGAGAGAAAAGAGGTGAAATGTAAAAAAGGTTAACCAAACAAAAAACTCTTGCTTGCTACCCTACACTGTGGAAGGGGGGGAGAGGTAGGTAGGTGGTTAGGTAGGTAGGTAGGTAGGTAGGTAGGTAGGTAGGTAGGTAGGTAGGTAGGTAGGTAGCGAAGCTTGTACTGGCTCACAAGTGGCGTCGTCGTAGTCACGCAAAAGAATACAGTTGCTCCCATAGCAGAGCACAGGGAAAAGGGCGGTTTCATGAGTTGACAGCTGCGCCGGCGCCGGAGCGTGAGTCATTAGCAAGGGTTCCAGCTGCATAGGCGCGCGCTGACGCCACACGTGCAACTAGTCAGAGCCGTTTCGCTTCCGCCGGGTAGGGAAAGGGATGGAAATGGCTTCGCGTGAGCTGTGCCGCCTTCGTTTTCGTTCAGTTGAGTCTCCGAGAACGGATGGCACGGCCACGCGTTGTGCGTTCCCCCAAGGAACAGCCAGCCTACGACGAGTGGTGGCGAGAAGTCGCTCGTGAAAGGGCTCGCCGTCGGCGCGCCGATCCAGCCGTTAGAGCCGCCTGAGCCCAGGCAGTCCGACAGCAACGAGAAGATCCCGAGCTTAGGGAGCGGGAGGCTGAAGCAACCTGGCACCGTTACCTGTGGGTTACTTAACCATGACGAAGGTCAGGTGCACGCAGGACAGGCTTCGCTTTTACCCCCATTTTCCGGTTGGGGAAGGGTTGATCATTTTTGTAACTTGTTTGGGAGTAGCTAGCATATGTGATTCGGTCCTGTACAAAGAAGGGGGGGGGGGGGTTGATCTCGTTTTGATTTCGCAACTTGCCGGGATGTTCTCGTTTGAGTGTCCGGATAACGGAACTGACTTTTGGTTGAAGATCACTAGAAAGTCGCCGGAAATGGGAGCTAAAAGCGTTTCATGCTTGAAAGAAAAAAAGTAAATTACTGTGACCCTGAAATGCCCAGCAAGACCGCGGCATTTGCGACCGCTTCGCTTTATTCAGGTGTGGCCTTGAGTATGAATTGACTCTTCGTTGACGTCACTGTTTCTCCAGCGCAGGGACAAACGATAGAACTAAAATGGCACCTGGCTGTTAAATTTTGCATGGTCACTTTATAGTAGGCGCATTGTGCCCTATTAATGGAATAATATCTGTGATCTAATATCATCGCTTGTCGAAATTGCAATGAATGATATGGTTACCTGAACTCATGGTATGGGATATACAGCAGCGTCACCATATGGGACCGAAATTTGAACATAGCAGTAGATGTGGCATATCATTTTGAAGCTACACACCTGCAGCCTAATGGACGCCGTAGTGCAGTGCTCCGAGTTACTTTTGAAGACGTTTTCTTTTCTCTTTTTTGACATTTTGTATTTTCTTTAAGCTTACATCGCAATGTTAGTACGTGGACGTTCTTGCATATTCAGACCCAACTTTAACGTGACCGTAGCTGCCGTGTAGCAAACCTAGGGACTTGTGTTTAGCAGAAGAGCGCCATATTGGACGCTGACTCATCGCGACGAGTGACCAAGGAACAAAGGAGGCAATACACAGTGTTGCAAACTTCAAGTCGCGATCAGAGAAAAGTGGCGCCCTACAGTGAATACAACTTGAATACCAGCGGATTGTTACGAGTTCGCTGATTTGTTCTCACAAAATTTTTGTGAAGTATTGTTTCTACTCGTCATTTAGTCTAGCAGCTAATAAATGAACGACACGTCTCCGAGGCAAACGACACAGTGGAAAAAAATGTTACTGATACGTTCAGATGTTGCGTAACATAGGCAGACAAGGTCCGCTTCACGTAATGTCTGCTTCACAAGTACATCTTGGCGTATGCCTGCTTCACAAGTACATCTTGGCGTATGCAACGATTTGTTTAGTGAAATGCGTTACTTGTATCGCTAGACGAAAATGACAATCTCTTGTCATCTTCTTTTTTTTTCTTTGCTTTTTTGCATGAGTAAGAAGATTAGAAACTATTACTTACCCATAAGGCAAGAGAAAAGTAGCCATTTCATCCAGGGCAATGATGCTGGCATCGTGTCGCTAATCGAGGGTGGGAAAGAGCCTGGAATATAACGAATTTCCTTTGTTCAACTTCGATGACTTGCTGAGAAGGCCCAGCACCGAGAGAGTAGCGACTTGTACCGCCGATCGGCTGGCTGCTGTTCGCGAAGAAATTGCCGTAGCGTCGGATGCATTGTCTTGCGCGCAGGAGTGCAATATCGGGACTTGCCACACGTTGACCTACGCACTTGGATATATAGCTTATTGTGCTTTGTTTGAAAGTGCCGAGCGATACATTTTTATTGCTTGTATTTTATTTCACTTTCCTTTGATTGCATGATATCCTTGGGCGTCTTCTTTGCAAAGATGCGCTACATGCAACCTCTGAACCATCATGACGTTGAGCTCCGAGAGCAAGTGTTCGAAAAAAGAAAAGATACAATAACATGCGCGACACGAATACAGTTCGCGCAATGAAAAAAAAAAGCTTGTGATGCACGTGTTTGTCGACACTGCCTTGCACTCGTCTGAAATAGTGAAATGTGGCAAGTTGGTCAACTTACGATGAAGCGTGGTGAACGGCGCACAATATACATTTCCTTTAAAGCCTGTGACGCATATTCTTTGACAGTGCATGCGAACGCTGTTGAGGATTGTTAGGTATGGCCTGACGCCAAGGGCCATACGTCATCCCCTTCCCCCCCTCAACGTGGACGGGCACCGTGGGTGAGACGTCATCCCCTTCCCCTCTCAACGTGGACGGGCACCGTGGGGGCTACGTCATCCCCTTCCCTTCTCATGGTCGTGGCATCGGGTGCGCTTACCTCGTCCCCGCACTCTACCCCTGCGCCGGAGCCCACGAGTACCGGAGAGGTCATTCACTCTTCCGCTCCTCTCAAATTCGTCGAAAAGAGGATCGACTTCTCCTTCCCGTGCCTGGTATTGCAGGAGGAGGGGCCTTCTCTCTGTGCCTGTCACGTGTCATCGACGCAAGCGAGATCCCGCCCACACGATTGTAAGAGAGCCTATTTAAGGGGCTCCGAAATGTACTTGTGATATACTTCATACTTGATACCATGTACTTCATACTTGTTACTTCATTCTCTTCTTATTTTCTTTCAACTACCATGGAATAAAACAGCGCAAGTTTCGCACTAGCAAAACGTCGTCTCGCCCTTGCTCAGTCGTCATGGTCTACCGGAGGCCTGCAGCTCGCCGACAACGCCACGCTACCCAATAAGGAATGTCGGTGGAGCTCCGAGAGACAGGTCGCTTGCAGTGGGATCGCCTTCAAATGCAACAAGCTGGTTGCTAACGGAGGGACCGCCCAGAGGGGCAGAACAGCATGTCGAGATATATATTTCGTTAGCTCTGGCAGTGCTAAGTCACTTGCGGTATAACCGAAGCTTTGAAGGTTTGGAGTAGGTTCGTTCTGTACATAAGGGCGGGAGAACTGACATGTTGGTAATATTGTATCTTTGGTTAGCAGCGCGACGACTGACGTAGGGAAGTGTCCTGTCCCTTCTCTAACTTCTTTTGTCGATCTTCACGCTGCTAAAAAAAGAAAGATTCTGTCTGTCCTTCTTTTTCAGTCCGAATTCACCATTAACGCCTTTGATCACAGCGCGCGAGAGAAAAAATAGTGGGAATGACGCAGGACAAACGTAAACTTGAATGTTCACAAGATCGCCCAACTCTCCTTACTCGACAGGTGTATAAAATTTTTGTACGTATGGCGATTCGTGCAGCTATCCACCAGCCAAGACATGCACTGAATAGCCAGTTTCATACATATCACGGAATGAATAATTCATAATGGTACGCTTAAAAATCATTCGAAACTTTCGCTGAAGCAAAGTCCTGGTGAGAAATTCGCTGGTTCTCGCGTGGGACAGTGACGAACAAACGCTTTTCAGTTTCTTTTCTCGTCCCAAAAGGTTGGCCACCACAGGCGAGGTCATAGTCGGCTTCTGATCAAGTTTACGTACAATCTCATGCAAATCAATTACAGGGAAATGTTAATTCATGGGGTGTATTCAATATGTGTTCGTGTTTCCCAGGTGCAAATAGGGGTATGGATCGTAGTATAACGGACGTGAACACTCACGCTAAATGCACACAATGATGTCATTGCTATTCTGCGAGTTCTTCCAATATTTGCCTTCACATTTCATCGCTTGCAACACGCCTTAATTTTGTACCTGGAAGAACTGCGACAGAAGTACCGAAGCGAACGGCGCTACGTTTGTAATATCAGCGATCCCCTTTTGCGCAAGCACACGCTCGCACAGGGAGCCGACTTCGTTTGCAGCAACATATGTCGCGCTTATAAATTCTCTTTCGTCTTCTCAGCTGCGCTGCATCTCAAACAGGTGCCGGGCGGATGACACCCAACGTGATGGAGCAGAGCACTGGAGGAAACACAGAAGACGTTGCAATCGTAATATTGTCATTCAGAAGGCAGAGTATACAGGTCTCGGATGGAAGAGATTAAAAAGGAACGCAACGACGTTCGTTCGCGATTCACGGCATTCTGGGAGCTGGACGAGCGGTGGCAGCAGCTGGCCCAGGAGTGTCAGCCGATGGGTGATCGACCTGACCGATTACGGTAGTCGCGGGCCGTGGGTGCTCGGAAGGCGTCAGCTGCCTCGGCCGGAACGTGGTGCCCCGGGGAGTTCGAGCCGTGGGTTGCACGGTCGTTTCCCCGCGAGACGCGGGCTGGACGCAGGTGCCGTTGTGGCAGGTGCCAATGCCCAAGACTCCGAAGGCAGGCTGCGAGGAAAGGGTTATCGATTGACTCGGCCTCGTGGCGTATACGTTCGCTTTTACTTGAATTCGAGACCCTACCTAGCGGGTGCGTTTATACCTTGAACTTGAAACGCAGTTTGAGCGCTGGAGCCAAGCACCGGGGGTTCGTCCACGTGTACTTGCAGGTTAATGTCCACATCGGACAAGTTGTGGGAGTTCCGGAGGATGTGTTATTGATATTCGTAACTTGGTTTGATCTTCTTGTTCAGTTATTTCTCGTTTTACTCGTTTTAATATCGCGATTTATGTGTTGCTTCGACTTGTTTTGCTAATTTTTTTCTTCATTTAAGTACGACTAGCCTTTGTTACGCTTGATGTGCTTGTTTTGTTCCAGCTATTCTTTATGTGTGGTTGTGTTTATTGTCGTGTTCTTTATTTCGTTTAAACTGCATTCCTCGTATTTTCGTTTGTGAGATGATTTCACACCTCCCATTGATAACGTACAAGCACTGAGTGCTTTGAGGACTAACTAACTAACTAACTAACTAACTAACTAACTAACTAACTAACTAACTAACTAACTAACTAACTAACTAACTAACTAACTAACTAACTAACTAACTAACTAACTAACTATCTATCTATCTATCTATCTATCTATCTATCTATCTATCTATCTATCTATCTATCTATCTATCTATCTATCTATCTATCTATCTATCTATCTATCTATCTATCTATCTATCTATCTATCTATCTATCTATCTATCTATCTATCTATCTATCTATCTATCTATCTATCGATCGATCGATCGATCGATCGATCGATCGATCGATCGATCTGACCCACTGGCAACTAACTAAATCACGTGTTATCATACAAATTGGGCATTTAGAAGCCTGTAAAGGTTTAAAGTGTTGTTTTTATTGTACATCTCTATCGTTCAAATTTGTGCTGACATGGCGTGTAGGACGCAGAACGCGATTCACGACGAAGGCATTTAACCTTCGTTTAATGTAGCCTTTAGAAAGCTTTTGGTACGCATGCCTCGTCAGAGAAAGTGTGGCCCCTTGCAACTTATTTTATTCAGCATATCCTACCCATTCCTATCTGTAATGCCTCTGCCTTGAAAGAAAATAAATAAATAAATAAATAAATAAATAAATAAATAAATATTATACAAATCAGTTAATACATATAGAAGGGCAGCTTTTTGCATTAATGAACTAAAAAGTAACAATTTTAGAAAGCGGCCAGCTGGCAATTTTACTGTCCTCCGCCGCAAAAACGGGCAAACGGGCACGGATAGAGAGAGTGCAGGCATTGCTAATCTGAAGCAGCCGCGTTTGACGCTACGCAGCGCAAGCTCGTGAGCAGGACTCATTGCTTGCTATACTTTCCAGGGCTCCGAAAAACAAAGACCAGCAACAGATTACCGACGGAAGCACTACAGGCTTGATTGATTGCTCGATTATGATATTGGAAAGGTTAGATACAAATATGTCGCCGCGGCTTTTCGCAGCCGTTACACTGCTGTATAAATCAAAAGAGGAAGTGAAGTGAAATGTGCGTTTACAGCAATTATGCTGTTCGCTGCATAATCAGGCTAAGAACAGTCATTTGCATAAAATGGAAAACAGAAAGCACAAGGAAGAAAAAATATATCACTTGTCGCAATCTGCGATGGGGTGCTGAAAGTGTTACAGCACGCGCGCGGAGCTGTCGATATATATAAATAAAAAAAATATTAAAAGGGAAGGGAGGAGGTCTCTTTAGGCTAATTTTTGGGCAAATTAGCATTCATGCTGAAGCTTCGCAGATACAATTTTCAAAGGCTACAGACGCACTGATTGCATGAAAAAAGAATTCTATCGGGACTATCTCGTCTAAGGCAATGTAATTACAACGGCATAGTAAAGGTCGGCGCTTTGTCCGATCTAAATGTACACTCGGCCACAAAAGTTTACGGACCACGGCATCACAGAAAACGTTCAATTGACGATCTGCCTGCAGCAGTAGCCGGTAAAACTTTATACCACAATGTTGTTTGCATATTCTAGTCGAGGTCCGAAATGCAAATACCAGGCAGCGTTCTGAGGTTGCGGAGATATTCAGCAAGTTTTTTATATTTCATGGTCCGTAATAATTTGTGGACGGGTGTACGTTTATGTTATGCCTCCAGAAAACTAATAAAAGATAATCAGTGTCGTTGGCACTTCTTTAAGGAGACATACACAATTTCTGTGTTCTTTGCGACTCGAACTTGGCGTCCTCTGCGCACAATTTGAGCATACGACAGACCGTGCTTAGGAAGGGGCAGGGTCCTCATCTCTTTGAGTAATTTGGAAATACCCAAGAATTAATAGGAAGGCATCTTTAATCACAGCACTTAAAAGTAGATGATGTAACACAATACTTAACTGAATGTCAGTGTTAAAAGCGTATCGCTGAGATAACACGAATTCATGCAGGTTTACGGGCGAAACTTGATAAATTTTAGCATTGGTAGCGAACATCTTTGAGCTCTGGAAACAAGAATAAATTCGAGAGAAGACCAACTTTGGATTGTTCGCTAGCATCTTCTTTCCTTTGCTCCAGTATAGGCTCTCCCTCTTGAGATATAAGGGACTCCGAAGTCAGTTCCTCTTCTCTAATCCCCTCATTTGCAATTAGTCAATCTCATTAACTATCATTAGCGGCTTCTTATTAAGTACGTTCGTGTCTTCCCTGAAACTCTCGAAGTCGCAGGCCGAATCCATTTAGAGAGTAATTTTCACAAAGTGCCAAACTCATACTCGACAACTTGTTAGCAGCACGCAGCCTCTCAAACGCCAAGCGAGCTACAAGGTGTGAGTGGCCATCTGTGTGCTAGACAAAGAAACTATTCATTGCGCGTTCTCGTTTCCACAGTTACGCTACGTATTGTCAAAAGGTTGCTCGAGGTCCGTGCGTGCTGCGAGGAAATGATAATGATAATAACAATAAAAAGAAAGAACAATGGCGGCGATGAGTTCCGTCGCCCTGCACACTGCCTGCTGTTATCGCTGAACAGACACTCATGCGCAGCTTGGACGGTTTGAGCGTTTTATAACAATTGACTTCACCCAAGAAAAAAAAGAAGCAAGAGGGACGCAGCAGTATAACGGCACAAAGCAGGCTCCATGCATGACGTCACAGAGGCGGTGCGTTGCCTAGCGCTTACCGTGCACAGAGTTCCATCGTTGTGCTTTCTGACGGTGATGCTGGGCAGAAGGAGCCGCTCGAAGCAGACGTACTGGCACGGGTTCAAGAACTGCATGCGGTCAGGCAGGAGACCATTGAATACGTGTTATCCCGTCTTCTATTGGCAGGAAATATGGTGGGAGCGGCTTGTAAATCACTGAAGCTATGGTTTTCCGCTTTCCCTGTCATATAGTGCTTGCGCCGGCTCGTGCAATCTTATCTGAGGTCTGTTGTGCGTCGTGTCATGCAAAAAAAAAGCACACAAACACGCACAAACACGCAGAACAAACAATCAGGGAACTAAACTTCAAAGGTGTGCACACAATATCGAGTTTTGGAAATAGGGGAGCCAAAGTTAGGCGACGTCTATAGGCGTTGACGTAAGAGTTTTTGTACGTCAAACGGTGGTCTATGAGCAAGCGCACGTACGTACGTCAGCTGCACCCTTTGCAAGAGAGCACTGAACATGCCATTGAAGGGACTTTGAGCCACAGTTTTATGCGCAGACCCTTTATAAGTGCAGTGATGAAAGGACACAAAGGTGAAAAATGGCAAAAGAAATTTGGAGGCCCTATGGTATGACAGCTTGGTGCTTCTGGGAAATTACCAAGTCAGTCAGCGAGCGGAGTTCCTTCAAATCAGTTTTGTGGTCGCTCGTGCAGTAGCACGCGGGTGCCTAACGATGTGGGCGGTGCTCTTCGTATTACCCACGCTACGAAAAAAGCGGGGAAAGATAATTGCAGAAACCATACTCCGCTGAAGACAGCCGAGTGGGAGGTTTTACGATGTAATACGAACTTCCCCATGAGCAGTGACACAGTTAACTGAGAAAAGAAAAACTTATCCAATTATCTTCATGGTGAAGCAACGGTGGAGGCATACGGACAAGAGAATAACACAAGGACGAGCGCTCGCCCTTGTGTTCTTCTCTCGTCCGTGTTTTTCCAGCGCTGTTTCACTATGGAGACATCGTACGAACTAGCTCGAGCCCAGACCATGTTAAGTTAATTTGTAAATTTGTAAATTTGTACGAAAAGGTTATCCTTGTGATGCTAGAGAAATCACGACTGAACAGCATTGTATCCATAACTGTGCAGCGCACCAATTTATTTTTTAACCAAATAAATAAATAAATGATAAATGAATGAATGAATGAATGAATGAATGAATGAATGAATGAATGAATGAATGAATGAATGAATGAATGAATGAATGAACCGCTTGGTTAACGTTGGTTGGGACATGCTATCTAATAAGGAACAAGTTCACCGGATACGGTGAAAATATGGTACTCGAGGAAGACGGCAGGTATGATGATTTCTTCCTGATAACGTTTCGGCTGGGACTTTGTTGCAGCACCTGGTATATATTCCGGTGCTGAGTCTATGCGCTCAGGTACTCAAATCAGGTACTGTCACGAAGACAGGGCCGTTGTCGAATCGATAGTACAAAACTTTCATTCATGCCATTTATGCGTCTTACATACATACAATTGACTACTCAATTGGTGAAGACTTCTCTAAAAGAATAAGAGACATACGGAAGAAACTTTGGGATAGCGCAAAACCAAACCGTGAAAGAAAGGAAAAAGTATCACTTTCTTTTGACAAACTTTACATTAACAAACGCGCATATATTTGGGATGAAGAGAAGAAGGACAAAGTACCGATGCAAAAAAACGACGCAGAAACAAACCGCCGAATAACCCGCAGAGCCGCACAAGCGGCACAAGCCGCACAATCAAAAGATTAACATTGATAAATGTAAACGCCCGCAGTGTCCTAAATAAAACAGAAGCCTTGGAAGGCCTTCTAGTCGATTACGAGCCCGATATTGTGGCCATCACGGAAACATGGCTATCACCCGCTATATTCGACCGCGAGATTGCCCCGCCAAACTACACAATCATCCGGAAAGACCGACCTTCACGAGGTGGAGGAGTGGCCTTACTGATAAAAAACTGTCTTCGCTTTGTCCTTCTTCCCGAGGTGGACAACGCTGAAGCCGTTTTCTGCAAACTTTTGTGCGACGGGACGTCAATCGTAACCGGTTGCGTTTATCGGAGCCCTTCCTCTGACAGTGCATGCCTTTCAGCAATTCAAAAATATATGCAGCGTCATGTCCATCAATCCAGGATTATTCTTGCGGGCGACTTTAACCTAGCTGACATAGACTGGTCCACAATGCATCATACGTCAGAAGCCTCTGAAGTGCTAATAGACTTAATGCTAAATTTTAACCTACATCAACTTGTCACTCGTCCTACCCGCGTTCAAGGCTCAACGAAAAATATCCTCGACCTCATATTTTTTAGCAACCATTTTACTACAAGTCAACCACAAATAGACATTATTGAAGGAATATCTGATCATAGTATACCTATGTGTACATTCCAGCTTGATCATTGTATTACTACCCAGTCAACAGTAAAAAGCTTTTTTAACTTTCATAAAGCAGATGACGCAAGCATACTAACCTATCTGTCGCATGAATTCGATTCCTTTTCGGAAAAAGCATCTCAGGAATCTACTGATGTAGATGCATTGTGGCTACATTTTAAAACCATCGTCCTGCACTGTATAACTAATTATATTCCAATGCAAAAGAAAAAACAGCACCTTAAAAATCCATGGATCACGCGCGAAATAATCCATGCTAAACGGCGCGCAAATCGGCTTCGTAAGGCTAACAAGAATAACCCAAAACCATCTACAACCTTGAAGTTAAAATCTGCAGTTATGCATTTCAAGCAGAAACTAAAAGATTCCAAACAATATTACTACAGTGTCACTCTTGCTAACTTCCTAAAAGATAACCCACAAAGATTCTGGAAACATCTGCGCAGTACCGAGCAGACAACAGCCAAACTAACTGAAGAAGAAAAAAGTGCAACGGCAAACAAATATAACAATTTCTTCAAATCAGTCTTCACGGAAGACAATGGCACACTCCCCCCTCTTCCACCATCCTGTACGTCAGTGCTTGATCGGTTAATAATAACGGATGCCGGCATCCACAATCTTCTCCTCAACATTGACCCTAAGAAATCAACCGGGCCTGACGAAATTCCAAACGAATTCCTAAAAAAATATGCTGAGTGGTGCAGTAGATATCTGGGGACACATTTTTCGTAAATCACTAGCAACTTCTAATCTACCACATGACTGGAAAAAGGCTAAAATAATACCGATCCACAAGAAAGGAGACAAAAATAATGTTGCCAATTTCAGACCCATATCTCTCACCAGCACTTCATGCAAAATACTAGAACACATCATTTTAAAACACATGACAGTATTTCTAGAACGTGAAAACATCCTATCGCCTCACCAGCATGGTTTTCGATCTGGCTTATCAACCATCACTCAACTAACAGAGGTAGTTCATGACCTCGCTCTTAGTATTAATAATCGTTCTCAAATTGACATGATTTTACTTGACTTATCTAAAGCTTTTGATTGCGTGAGTCACACTAAACTAATTGCAAAAGTGGAGCATGCCATCGGGAAAGGAGAAGTTTCTGCTTGGATAACAGCTTTTCTAACACACCGCTCACAATTTGTTATGTTTGACCACATGCCATCTGATGTCGTTCCTGTCACATCTGGAGTACCACAAGGCTCGGTACTCGGGCCGCTATTATTTCTAATCTTTATTAACGATATAACCGATAATATAGGGTGCAAAATCAAACTCTTCGCGGATGACTGCGTGATATATAAGGAAATTAACAGCCATAACGACCATCTCGATCTTTCTGATTCCCTTAACAAGCTAGCCGAGTGGTGTTCCCAGTGGCAAATGTCTATTAACGTCAATAAATCAGTGGCAATGACAATAACAAGAAAAAAGCAACCCTCTCATTTCACCTATGTCGTTAATGGCACGCCTCTTTCCATGGTTGAGCAACAGAAATATTTAGGAATAACGCTGACATCAAACCTCAATTGGGAAACACACATAACTAATATTACAACTACTGCACTACGAAAGCTATTTTATCTAAAAAGACGCCTAAAGATCGCTCCAACGAACATTAAGCTTCTGGCCTACAAAACATTTGTGAGACCTATTTTAGAATACGCTAACACAGTTTGGTTTCCTTACACAGCAACTAACATAGCTAAACTTGAAGCTGTACAAAGAAAAGCCGCAAGGTTCATTCATAGTAAATATCGTTCTACTGACTCACCTTCACGTCTCTTAGCTTCCTCAGGCCTCAACACATTATCGACGAGAGCGAAACAAGGTCGATTAAAATTTCTGTTTCAAATGCTGCACCATCAGTATAAAATTGATATCACCCGGTACATTTCATATTCGCAATCTAGAATAACACGGCATCAACACGAACATACGCTAACTGAATATTCCTTTTCTAATGACGCATTCAGGTACTCATTCTTTCCTCGAGTAATCAGAGAATGGAATGAACTTAACTCATCATTAACAGCGACAAATTCTTTATCCCTGTTCGTTTCACAACTGGAGCTCATCACAAGAGATTATTAATGATTTCTCATGTTTGTTCCCTGTTCTCTTTATGCTAAACTAACAGTGCTTAGAAAAAAAATGTATACACTTCTTTGTTTCCAATACTTCACGTTTTTTGCTTTGACTATGATATGCCCCGGTTGTTGTTCATTTTTGTTCTGCTTTGTTTAGTGTTCTGTTGTATAGCTTATCTACCTTATCCTTTGTATTTTGTTGAATATTGTTGCTTTTTCATTCTTTGTGTAACTCGCAATGTATTTATGTCTGGAAAAGAAAGTGTTCATGCCCGTCTGCTAGGCTCTCGGCTGAGAGCGGCAGTATTGTAAAATAAATAAATAAATAAATAATAAAATAAATACATACATACATACATACATACATACATACATACATACATACATACATACATACATACATACATACATGCATGCATGCATGCATGCATACATACATACATACATACATACATACATACATACATACATACATACATACATACATACATACATACATACATACATACATACATACATACATACATACATACATACATACATACATACGGGCACACACGTTTATACGTCGTATGTAAATCTATGCAGTCAACTTCATTTATAACGGAATGCTCGGGGCTACCAAAATTCTTCGTTATACAGGTCACTTCGTTCTAAACGTCTCGCGCCGTGCCGCGCACAATAAAATAGGCTAAGCACACTCAACAGACGAATACCTTTATATAACATTAATTCAAGAGTGACTCAGTGAAGTAAGTCGCATTTTTTTTTTTGCGCACACTTCGTTTGACCGAATGTATTGCACCGAGTTTCAGAGCATGCTCCTCGGCGAAACGCATGGCGTGCACAAAGTACTGCTGAGGCCGTCGAAAGCCGCTATCGCTTCAAAATTCTTAGTTCCTTAACAGGATCTTGATCACTGTTGCCTTCCTTGATGTTCGCGCCCTTCCCTCCCGGTATGGCTTTGAATACATCGTCGGTCCTCAATATACGATTACGTCATAACATCGTCATAACGTCGTCATCAACTGCGGACGTATTCGTCAACTTGCGCACCCGCTGATGAGTTACAGCAAGCAGCGCACGAGTTGAGCGATTCCTGGAGCACTGCAGCAGGACTATACTTCTCCTGTCGGCAGCTTCGTCAGGTGCGTTACTGGTGCCGCCGTTAGCGCTACCACAGAATGCACCGCGGTGACTTCTGCGGAGGGCAGTGGTGGCACCACCCCGCGGCGTTCGTTGTATAACAACGAATCAGCCGTTGGGGACGCCTGAATTTCTTCGTTGTACAGGTAAATTTGTTGTACAGTTCAAACTCACTATAACGAAACCCAATTTTACGAAGTTCCCGATCTAACGAAGAAATTGACATTCCCCACAGGTACTCATAGGGTTCAATGTTATCATCAACTCGAGTTAACGAAACAAACTTGGCCGAACTCGATTTAACGAAGTTTTTCCTGAAATAAGTTAGTAAAGAAAGCGGGGATTTCTTTCTAGTTTTTACACAGACTGGTTCTTCATCGATCGTGCGCTCAGAAGCTATCACGTTAAAACATCCCCACGGTCACATTCCTAGCGTTATGCTGAAGAAGCTGCATACCGCGCCCATGCACGGAACAGCTGACAACACCGCCTGGAAGGGAGCGGCGGTGGTTACTTTCGTTATTTCATGGTTTTTGCGACAGATGGCTGGATTAGCGGCAAATACAATGGCGCCGTAACATTTCCATGTCACTGTGTTACAATTTTAGATTTCGAACGACCGAAAAAAATATTTCTCAATTTTACGAAATCCCTGACTTAACGAAATAATTCGAGCGTGGTCTCTTCGTTAAATCGAGTTTTAACTGTAGTAGTCTTCGATGTAGAGACATTCGACTCTCTCTCCCCCTCTCTCCACCTTCTCCCTATATATATATATATATATATATATATATATATATATACTTTCCTTAGCTCTGCCTTACTACTATACCTATAGCGTCGAATCAACATACCCCAAGCTTCCGTCCTAGCGCTTTCAGACGCTGCGTTAGGCTGCACTTCCTTCGGCATTGGGCCACAGGCCCTAATCCGTGCCTCCAAGCAGCCAACGCTAGCTCAAAGCTGTGCGACATTGTACTACCGTTATGAGCTGCCACGCTCGAACAGGTTTCCTACCTGAAGGGATCCATGTTGGGGGATTCGAGACCCTCGTTATGTAATAACCGAGGGGCCCGAAAATCGGGCCCATTGGTTAAACCTCTTTCTTCTTATTTATAACATATACCCAGTGGCGCATATACAATGTTCAAAGAATGAAATAACGAAATGAAAGAGGTTAAAGAAAAACGGAACAAGCCGTTGATTATCATGCGCTATTAAGAAGTATATGCGCGCTTTGGAGAAACACAGGAGTCAACAATATACAGGCGCAGGTTCTATGTCGTGATTATAATTTTTTAAGACGCAAGGCATAACTGCACTCATCGGCGCTCTTTCATTCAGTGCTAGTCAATGACGCTCGGCTCGCGTTTCTACCAGGCGAGAAACCTATAGGACCCACGCAACACGCCTGACAAAGTATAGGGGGGGGGGGGGAAGAAAGAAAGGTTCGCTTTAAAATTCAAACTGACAGAACAACACGAACCTTCAAGATAAATGCAGTCGTGACCGCAAAGCTTTCTCCTACGTAATTTTTCTTTTTCCCGCGACTCTTTTACGGCTCTCGCAGGTGTTTCTGCCGCACCAGCCATGCGGGACGCGATCAGAGCTGTGGCGCCATCCTACGCAGTGTCCTCGAGTCGGTCGTGGAATGCGCGAAGAGTCGATATTTTGAGAGAAGCTGCGGCCCGCGTCGTTTCCGAACGGTAAAATGCACGGAGGAAATAAAATGTAAGGATGGGCCCTGACATCACATTTTGTGAAGCGAAGTGGCGCCGTAAGTGGGCATTACTCCGCCGTCGTGTCTTTATCGTGTCGGGCCACTGGTTCTCCTCTCTTGCTTACATTACTCGCTTTCGGCGCGCTGTCACAGGCGCAACCACGCCGGGCGGCGCGCCGTATAGCGGTCTGACCAACGGTCCAATCGCGGCCTATTCCATCGCGATACAACCTACGGCAAGCCAATCTGCACTTTATGAGAACTAACACGCGTGCTGATCGTGGCTTCATCGGAATCGTTTTGCTTTATCGAACACGTTTATTTTTCGGGTGGCCGCTCACAGCGGAGTTCTGACGAGCCGCAGCGCACCGACGAACAGTCCGGCAGTTATGGCTCGGAGTTGCCTTCACGAATGCCTACTCAGCACTAATTGGAATGGCTGATACTCCTGCATGTGATGTTTGCGGATGCGAGGAGAACATTGACCACTTATTGTGCCATTGTCCTCAATTTCAAGCACAAAGACAGTCTTTGTCCAACACATTGAGGAAACTAGATGATCGTCCTCTGAGTGAACAGACCATATTAGAGCACTGTCCCGACCGATCATCGGCTCAGAAGGCAGTGAAGGCACTTTTGTGTTTTCTCAGAACTTCTGGTTTGCTCGAGCGACTTTAACTGAAGTGCTGTCCGTACACGTATCTACACCGTCTCTCTCCCTTCTTTCTCTTCCCCTTCTCTCATCCCCCAGTGTAGGGTAGCCAACCAGACTATTGACTGGTTAACATCCCTGCCTTCCTGAATTCTACTCTCTCTCTCTCTCTTTGGCAGAGGGGAGCGTCGTTGCGCGTTTAAATACACCGACTGCGGACTGAGGCATATTGTTCTCGCGGTGTAAGTGACGCTTCATGGAAGCAAGGTTCTGCGGTGCCGAGCAGTAAGCGCGTACGCGTGCGGCTAGCGCGTTGACCGGGCCTACGTACGTGCAGGCGTACGTTCTTCTGTCGAGCTTTTATACTGTTGCACTGCATCCGCCAACCTTCACTTCCCTGCGCCTCTCGAGCCCGCAGATAAGATTACTGCAGTAAAAGGGGTTCGCATCTTTATTACTCACAGGAGGCGCTTCATTCCCATCTTTCCACGTGGCTGTTTTACGTGCCACAAATGCATCGTCCGCGGTCAAAAGCAGGAACCACTGCACAGCTGGCACTGACGTGCAAGGTGTTTATCGTACATAATCTGCATAGCATCTGCATCTGCATAATAGGCACGCATCCCCCGAAGACGGGAAAATATCCATGTCGCCCTTCGTCCGCGGCGTGGTGTGCGACGTTGTATGCGGGCTCGTTTCACGCTTTTATGTCTTCCAATCCCAGCTGGCCCCCAAAAATAGCCGGGAGAGCGGAATCTACATAACGCAGTGGTACAAAACGAGGAGATTAACGGAATCCAGCACACCCGACGCCTTTGCCACCGTACCAAACCTACGGAGCAACATGTGAGCGCACGCAACCGTAACAAAGCCGCGATTATGGTCCGAGAACATGACCGCTACAGCAGCAACAACAACAACAACAAAAAAGAAAAATTCACGTCCTTTCCTCCACACTTCCCTCCATGTGCGCGAATGGGTAGGGCCCCTCCTCAGTTTGTTTCTTTCCTTCCTCCATGGTAAAATAAAAGGCTCCATTATAGTAAAAAACAACAAGGAAAGAAAGACACGTTTGAGCCCGCTATTGTAAGACGCGTTAGTCTTTACTAACACGCCGAAATTAAAAGTGAGTGGGAAGAAAAATACCGAAATCGAACACTTCGGGACGCGGAGTTATTTGAAATTTTGATGTTGCCAGCTTCGCCTACCCTTGAACCACCCTGTCTTGCTTTATTCGGAGCACCTATATGGTGAGGCACTCCTACACTAATGTGTGCGTTTCCAAGGAAACCTTTCTTTGTGACCTACGCCCAAAGAAGTTATCTTTACTCCTATCTTTCTCTGCCTAATTTAGGTACCTTTCTATAATCATTTCAATAGAAACACGTAAGTTAGTCCATCCATGTCTGGGTGCTCAATCACACTCTGTCATCTTGACAAAATTTATTTAGCTTTCTGAGAGTCTATTCCAATTACGCATTTTGCTGTGGCACCCAATTTATTGCCCATCCTCGTTGCGGATATATCATCCTCACCATTATCATAATCACCATCCCCACCACCACAATAATAATAATAATAATAATAATAATAATAATAATAATAATAATAATAATAATAATAATAATAATAATAATAATAATAATAATAATAATAATAATTTTAATACGTCATCGTGGCACCAGCAGTGCTCATGATATATTCCAATTTAAAAGTTAAGTGTAAACAGGGCCACATTCCCTGTCAAACGTGGGAAAGGAAAAAAAGGAAATGCGCTTTTTAATTAAAAATTTTCCCTTCGCACTTGTTCCAACTTGGCAGCACACGTCAGTTGCTTGGTTTGATTTAATGTCGCACTCAGCCGCGTAATGCTGCGTAATGTAGACATTGTGGAGCCGACTTCCAAGTGCGAGGTGCACTCTGCACCTTTCCGCGTGGCTCGCTAACACAGTTAAGCGTGTCTCTGACCCCTATGCTCGTGCAGAGTTGTATACTGGACGCAATGACAAGCGAAATGCCTTTCAAGTTGCACAAGCAAGCATTTTGTGTCCTCTCGCTGTCAACGGAAGAGCCGTTGTCATTTGCGTAGAAAACAAACTTCCAAGCAACTAAGCAGAAACATAACGAATCGCAATTGAGCTGAGCTGCGAGGACGCAGAAACAGCGTTGTCGTACACAGTTTTAGAGGTCTGGAGACAGAGGCTTAGAAAACGAAAGTTTCTGCGGGCTCGCTTGACATGATAATGTCAAGATGGATCTCGGACTTGAGTTTCCGAGGCTTCGGCCGGATTTAACGCAGCGATCTGGAGGATCACATCCAGTCAGCGTGTGTGCGATGCGGGCTTGCCCTTCCACGATGCAAGTGCGCCGGATCCTTGTTCGTAAATAGTGCGCGCTCGGTAAGGTGAGGGGGCGAGAGTGAAAATGCTATTGCGAACGGGCTTACAAGCGGGCGAGGAGCGGGTTTGGCCCCCGGTGTTGAGCGTGAGACGGCTAGAATCCGAGTTTGTGTTCAGTTGGATTGCGGCCATGGGATTGACGTCACCGCCCGCAGCTACAACTGACGCTGCGAGAGCCAAAGGAAGCTATGTAGCAGTCAGATACGTGCTTCTAACGGGGACGATGACTCACCAAAATGCTGGGGAACACGAGGGAGCAGTTAGGTGTTGGTTCGGGCTCGCATTGATGAGGAGGTGCGCCGGTGACAGCAACTGAAATAAACGAAGTAATTGTTCTTAAGTAAGAGCTCGCCTGTGGACTAATTGGGGAGCAGAACTAATGGGTGTGGGGAGATAGGGTCAAAGATTTAATTGCTACCGATGTCAAACTCTGAATTGAAAGCATGTCATGGCGTATGCGTAAGGTCTCGAGACTGCAGAGGTTAATTCTTTAGAGGTGAATGAAGGGATAACAGTGGGCTGTACTGTTCCGGCGCTGGCTCACAATAAAAGAAGAACACGAAAATAACTGCCTGTATCTTCACAATAGAAATAATAATAAAGGCTGACAGGGACGAGACAAGCGCAAAAAAACTGACAAGAACTAGAACTATGGCTGTCCTCGTCAGTCTTTCAGCGCTTGTCCCGTCTTTAAGGCGCAGTTTTTAAATATGTGACCATACCAACTTGCCCCGCTGTCCACACTTCTGAGAAGTATACATACGCAAGGTGCTTTTCCTCAAGAGAACAAGTGCCTATTCTGGTGCTCCAAAATATGGCGTTCGTCAAAGAGACAGACAGCACCCCACTAAGTGAGGTCGCCGCAGCGTTGAGGGCATAAGTAATACACTGTTGTCTCCTGTATTACTCGTTTATTACTCGAAAACTCGATTATGCGGATCTAAGTGAGTGCGCCGCATTCAACTCTATTCATCGGGGTTCTCGTGCCCTCCAGAAGAACCTGCTCACTCCGACTGGGCGCAGAACAAACATATTGCGCGAGAGAGCACGAAAATTCTCGGAAATGGATTTTGAATATGGGGCAAGCAGTCGCTTCTTCATAAAACGAGCTGTGATTAAGTCGTTAAGCAAACTGCAAACTAAGCAAACTAAGCGAGCTGTGATTAATTAAGCAAAAATTGATTAAGCAAACGACAACCCCGAATCCTGCTTTGCGCGTCGCTGTGTCTCTGTCCCACGAATTTGTCATTTGATTAATCGCCAGCCTACTCGGAAGAGGGAACAGGAAGGAAAGAGAAACAGGGAGATGGGTGTAAGCGAGCTCACCTGCCACGACGAGGACAACCAGCAGCTCGCTTTTCTTGGTCTTCGACATCGCCATAGCACTGGAGCAGCGGCGTGTACCCGACGAAGCCAACAGCTCGCGCAGTGCAAGCCCTAACAAAAAACTCGCGCTCCGCGCTCTCTTACACCGTCAAAAGAGCAGCGCTCGACTCCAACCTGAGCAAAGGTATTTCCTACCGCCGAAAAAGCGCTCGCTCGCCGGTACGGGCGACGCAGCTCATCTCAACTGGCGCGGAGGCACGCTATATAGGACCAGCCACAACCGCAAGGCGTTGAGGTATGGCTATCTTCCAATTCCAAGGGCCGCTACCGCTGCCGCCTTCTTCGTCTCTGCCGTTCAGCTTGAAGACGTCGTGGTGTAAGGAGGTGGAATGGGTGACGCCGTATAAGCCCCAACGGGGCGCGGTGATGTACAATCGATTCTTCGGTGTGCCGACCCCCTTGCCGCCGATGTCCCGGACGCCTCGGCTGTGCGAAGAGAAAGTGCCGAGCGAGTGCGTCGTATTTGGCCACGTTCCGCATGACCTTCCGTGCGTTTCGTGACGGACGTCGCGGATCGAGAACCGGCGGCGGCGACGCCTTGCACAGTGAATGCCCAACTCTGTACGAAGAGCCTCTCTCTGCCACAAGCAGTCTGCGTCAGCGTGCCCTTTCCCACCAAACACTTTCACTAACCTCGGGAGATGTGCCCGTCTGGACGTTTGGGCGTACTCGGCTTGTCGTTGTTCAGCGGTGGCAGAAGGACAGACGGATGGACGCAAATTGGGCTCGGCGAAAAGCTTTCAACCACTTATTCCTTCTGCTTCGCTTGCGTCAGGTTTAGTTCACCGTTCAAGGTGGAAAAAAAAAGTAGTTGGCGTGTGTTCCCCGGCGACAAGCACCTAATGATTCTATTTCTTACTTCCTTCATGTATGCAGCGTTCTGACCTCTGGAATATTGCACATTTTGTTGAACGCGGACAAAGAACAAGTGATTGGCGTTCAACGGACGCATATGGAGGGGAAGCTTTGGCCGTGCTAGCTAACGGCCAGGCGTCGAATAACTTGTGATGCCACAATGTAAATGTGAGTGCTGGCACGGATACGTGTCGGAGACGTAGTTTACCACGTTGTAAGTTGCCTAGCTAAAGTTGAAAGTTGTAGCATATAACGGAGGGTGCTTTATAGGACTACCCGACAACAGCAGGGTTTGACAAACGGCGATGCTGTGATCTATAACATAACTTTCCAGATATATGTTCTCGTGTAGCATCGATCGAGCGGCTTTTCTTGTACAAAAAGCAGCTACGTGGTCATAATGTCGCCGTCGACCCAACGCCAACAACGTACAAGTGGAATACATTCGATCAGTCCAATATCGGGTCCGTGCTGTTGCTGTAGACACAGCTTCACAGATGAGGCCGACAGGAGAGAGCATTCCCGCATCTGCAGGTTAAGATGCCTACGCTAGTACATATCCTTAAACTGAACTGTACGATTTGACGTCAACCCCAACCTGCACTGTCGGTTGTGAGGTACGCCGTCTAGTCGGAAGAGCTGGCTGATTAATTTAGACCACCTGTTGTTGCTCAACGTGCACACAGAGCGCGACACACGAGCGTTTTCTACATTCTGTCTCCTATTGGAATGCGGCCGCCAAGGTCGATTATCGAACTCATGACCTGGTGTACAGCAGCGGAACACTATACAGACACTGAGCCCCAGCGGGGGAATTGCATAATACGCCTTATCAGAACTTGTTCTTGGGCTAGTTGGCTCATGTTTAAAGCTAAATAATAATAATAATAATAATAATAATAATAATAATAAACTTCATTACGCTTCCTTTAATAAGTGCGAATACACTTTCGCACTATTCTTCCACTGGAAGTGAGAAAAAGGGTGTCAAAGTGGGTTACGTAAATGAAATGGGAGGGTGATGCAGGAATCTGGAGCAATAACGGCAGCGTCAACTCGACGTACAGAAAAAAAAAACTTTGTCCGTCATATTAACGCAGGTAATCGCTTTACGTGTATTGTTGTTGCATAGCGGCGGCCGTTAAATTCTGTGGTCTGGTACCATCCGCGGGATAATCCAGGGGCCTGTCTCGCTGCCGACAACGGCACGTTATTACGTTCTATAAAGAGAGCGCAAGATGCTTCATCGTTACTTTTCTGTCTAGCTACAAACGGCGCCAACGAAATCGTAAGAATGGTAGTGATTCGAAACAAGAATGGATTTCATTTCGATTGGCGCCATCTATGAGCCACTGAAAATCGGCATTCTCAAGAAAAATAAACAAGGAAGCTAACCTCCGCGACAATCTTCAGTCCTACCCGCCGTGGTGGCTCAGTGGCTATGGTGTTGGACTGCTGAGCACGAGGTCGCGGGATCGATTCCCGGCCACGGCGGCCGCATTTCGATGGGGGCGAAAACACCCGTGTGCTTAGATTTCATCATCAGCCTGGTTACGCCCACTGCAGGGCAAAGGCCTGTCCCATATTTCTCCAACAACCCCGGTCATGTACTAATTGTGGCCACGCCGTCCCTGCAAACTTCTTAATCTCATTCGCCCACCTAACTTTCTGCCGCCCCCTGCTACGCTTCCCTTCCCTTGGGATCCAGTCCGTAACCCTTAATGACCATCGGTTATCTTCCCTCCTCATTACATGTCCTGCCCATTTCTTTTTCTTGATTTCAACTAAGATGTCATTAACTCGCGTTTGTTCCCTGACCCAATCTGCTCTTTTCTTATCCCTGAACGTTACACCTATCATTCTTCTTTCCATAGCTCGTTGCGTCGTCCTCAATTTGAGTAGAACTCTTTTCGTAAGCCTCCAGGTTTCTGCCCTGTAGGTGAGTACAGGTAAGACACAGCTATTATATACTTTTCTCTTGAGGGATAAGGGCAACCTGCTGTTCATGATCTGAGAATGCCGGCCAAACGCACCCCAGCCCATTCTTATTCTCCTAATTATTTCCGTCTCATGATCCGGATCCGCCGTCACTACCTGCCCCAAGTAGGTGTATTCCCTTACGACTTCCAGTGCCTCGCTGCCTATTGTAAATTGCTGTTCTCTTCCGAGACTGTTAAACATTACTTTAGTTTTCTGCAACCTCCTATAACCTCCTAACCTCCTATATGCTTAGATTTAGGTGCGCGTTAAAGAACCCCACGTGGTCAAAAATTTCCGGAGTCCTCCACTACGGCGTGCCTCATAATCAGAAAGTGGTTTTGGCACGTAAAACCCCAAATATAATCTTCAGTCCTCTTGAAAATATTCCTTAACTGACGGCAGCCGCTATGTACAGCGATAACGCTTTTTTCTACCATACGTGAGTGCTTATGCGTGCGTGCAATCGCTCAAATATATTTACCAAAAGTCTTCCGACTCTGCTATACGTTAGGCTGAAAGTGCGTGCGTAATCATCATGAATTTGTGTGAACGTACGCAGTAGAAAGTCAAAACAGAAAAAGATGCGCATGAAAAATATAGGTAGAAGCACATGCACAATGTTCCACTCACTGCTACGTAACGGTGATCGGCCCCGTTCATGGTATATGCGCTACTCTCTTTCGACGTTTTTATTTTCCGATACAATGCGCACATTGCCTGCAATTCCAATGTCCGCCCCAGGGAGATCTTTATTTGCTTGTGGATGCATTGCAAGCATCCTGTGTGTGTTTCTTTCTACAAATATGATGCACCAGCCCACCGAGTAAGCAGCCCCATTTTGCCGTTCCAAATCGTTCTTTTCGCTAGATAGCTTTATCTACGACATAAAAGCGTTGACAATTTGTCGTCTTTTGAGACAAATCGCCTGTCTCCATCCTACAACTGGAAAATATTTGCCAGTGGTGTTGAATAATATAACCTACTCGTTGTTGCCGAAAGGGGGACAAGACAGTGCTCTGAAAAAAAAAAGAAGAAGGAGAACAGTATACGTCACGAACAGCTAAATTGGTTGAATATCGCATGATATTTGACATTTTCAAAATGATTCATTGAATAACTCATGGATGGCGCAGAGATAGCCTGTGCACTACCAGTGAAGAACAGCTGTCTATATAGTTGCAAGGCCAGCAGAAATATTTCGTTGCGTCTAAATGCTTAAGCGAAGCACCATTTTTTTGAAGCCTCTTACTCCACCACAACAACGCTGCTTAAACGCTGAAATAGAATTCCTTGTGATGAAACAAAAAATACGGGACAACGGGAAAAACTGCCATCTACAGTAAAAAAATGCGTAGTATAAACAAAGGTTTCGTCCAGTTTGCATCATATTTCTTTTTCACAGTATACCAGGGTACCAAAGATTTCCGAGATTGAAGGCCCAAGTGATATTATATGAGAAGTTACGCCAATTGTCTTTGTTCTTATGATATGCACCTAAAGATAAAAGAAAACTAATAATTCGAGGGTTTTACGTGCCGAAACAGCGATCTTATTTCGTGGCATTACGATGTGGGGGAGTCCAGGCTAACTTTGACCTCGTGAAATTCTTTAACGAGCACCTAAATGTCGGTACCCGATTACTTCTTGCGCGTCGCCACCATTGAACTGTGACCGCCGCTACCGGGACCGAACTCATGACCTCGAACTCAGCAACGCAACGCTAGGAGCCACTAAATCACTGTGGCGGGTCGATATGCGCATATTTTTCTATTTTGTGGCCTCAAAACCGTATTTCGCATACCACGTTCGGGTTCGAGCGCTATGAGGTGTTTTACGGCACGCAGAACTCCAACTTGCCCTCTGCGGATCTCTGTTAAGGAGTCATGCTGAATAAGAAAGCCTTGCTACGTCGTCACAAACGTAAGCAATTCGGTTAAGTTCAGCGCCGGTTCGAGGGGCCCAGAACCGGTGTAGACATAGGAGTATGCCAAGGCCCCTCTTTCGGCAATCGCTGACACCAACTCTTGCAGAGGGCAGTGGTAGATGGCGCCGACGAACACTCGCTGAATTCCCGACCGATTCAGGCTGCCGAGAAAGCTTTTGGCATCGGTGGGTATACATTAGAACAACTTGTTGTTGGGCGAGTTGGTAGATATTAGCGAACATTGTTTAACTGCGCGAGCAAACGGACCACAAGGACAGCATGAGACATGGACGGGGGCAGTCCATGGGACATGGACTGCGCCCGTCCATGTCCCATGCTGTCTTTGTGGTCCGTTTGTTCGCGCAGTTAAACAAAATGCTCGTGTATACATTAGCAGCGCTGCCTGTCCCATTTGAGTGACCAAAGAAGCGCGCCGCGTGAGCAATCATTTCGCCTGGCTTGATGCCCTCCTGCGTCACGTTGGTCCTACTTGTTGCGCCGTCCGCGTACGCGAGTCAGTCTTTCAGGCTGTAGCCACACAGTACGCTCACTGCCGTCAGCGGCCTGACCGCGGCTTTATTGCTAGGTGAATCGAACGACAGCGGCTTTACCTCCCTGGAAGGTACGAATCCCAGGTGACCCACCATCCGGCTCTCTCTCGCAAGGTTTTTGAAGTCGTAGTCCTTGAGACAACTCAGGGTCGTATAGGTCAACACGTAAGCATCGGCGCTGCAATTGAGACGCTCGGTCAGGGAGCGGTCGCCGGCGATGTCGTTCTGCGGCAGCAGAGATGTCGGCGCCAGGCCGTGGAGCACGAAGCCTTTAAAGCGCGGCGTAGAATCCGGGGCGGTAACAAAGTCCGTAGCCAGAAGCATCCCGGCGCCCCCCAAATCCAGAGCGACCATTTGCGCGGTGTCGCCGTAGAAGGCACCCACGTTGCTGCGTATCCAGGACAGGGCGACCGCGACGTCCGTATAGGCAGCGTTGCCCGGTGCCTCTTCGGCGGGCGTTCTCAAGTACACCCTGCAGCATTCCGAGCCTGACGTTGAGTGCCACCACGACGGCGTCCCCGCGGGCGACCATCCGGCGCCAAGTGTCCTGGTGGTGGGCGACGTGACCTGTCTGGAACCAGCTGATGGACAAGAGGACGACGACCGTCTTGAGCGGGTTGGTCGGCCAGCAGAAGAACGGCGCCCCCGATGGAGAGCGTGAGGCAGTCTTGGGACCCCACGGGCGCGCGGCTCGTCGTTGAGAAGTGGGCGCACGGAGGAGCGTGATCGTACGAGTGGAACGTGACGTTCGTGTCCCACGGCGCGGACACATTATGCAAAACAGAAGTGAGGCGTGCAGACAGGACACAAGAGTAGAGAGAAGTGGACAACATGAACGGCGTTCATGTTGTCCCCTTCTCTACTCTTGTGTCCTGTCTGCACGCCTCACTTCTGTTTTGCATAATGAATCCTTACCAACTAGCTCAGCTTTCTGTCGTTCTAGGCGCGGACACCACCACTGGCGCGCCGAAGCGCCGGTTTCCCGTCGTGGAGGCCGCCTAGCGAATGACAAAGGAGAGGGGAACGGGAAGTTCCGAGGGGTCCGCGGGTACGCTCTTCGTTCCAAACGTGGTGACGTGGGTGAGGTGGGTGGCTTAGCTGGCCAGATGGATGGACGCAGCTAGGCGGGCTAAACCCGTCAGTGCTCTGGACTTTGGCCGTGGTGGGCGTCGAGAAGTAGCCGATTCCACGACTCTAGCACGGCCATAGGTAAACAAATGTGGTGATTGTAATACCGATGTGAATATGATTGAAATACCAATGGCCGCTGAGCATCTTCTGCAAGCAGAAGGGAGGAGGGATAGCGTTTAGGGCTTTGCTCTGTCGGGCCATCATCAGAATGCGTACGGTGCAAAGTTATACGCTGGTTTTTTATTGTACGCTAAATCTGAGTGTAGGGCATTGGCACTAGATGTAGGCACTCGTGAGATGTTGTGAATTTACACTTTAAAAATTGCACATGAAAAGTCAGTTATTCTTAAGAGGAAGTTTCTCCAGTGCCTCTGCCTGTCCAAACGTTTGTGAACGCAGTCGTCCTTTCAATAGCTAGGACACCACCCTGCCAATTTTCATGAAATTTATTGCAATAAATAAAGCAATTTACAAGCAGCCAATGATGATCTCGCGAAATTATCACTGTGCTTTAAATCACAAAATTGAAGATGGCAAGGCGAAAAATATTTGAATAATCAGCGACACGAAAATTCGTGTCTAGATGTGCGTCGCTCGCACAAGTGTTGCACCGTCGTTTGCACAGCAGTGTGGAAGGTCACGTGCTGCAGCGCTTCAGCGTGTCGCTGCATGTGATCAGAGTCCTACACGATGGACAAGGACGGGCCGCCGTGTAGTGCTTTGGTCGCGCGCAGTGATTTGTTGGAGCGCTGCAGCACGTGCACTCTCACAAAGCCATCCCGCAAGGGACATATAAAAGAAACTGTTGCGATTCAACAAATGAGCTTTATTATGCTTCATAGATTACGAAAGGCATTAGATTCAATAGAAATGACAGCAGTCGTGGAGGCATTGCGTAATCGAGAAGTACAAGAGGCCTAGGTGAATATATTGGGAAATATCTACAGAAATTCCACAGCTACCTTGGTTCTCCAGAAAAAAAAAGTAGAAAATTGACTATCAGGAAAGGAGTCATGCAAAGAGGCACAATATCTCCAATGCTATTCATGGCATGCATAGAAGAAGTATTCAGTACTGGGGAGGCTTAGGAGTGAGGATCAATGGCGGATATCCTAACAAACTTGGGTTATTTAGATATAGTTTGCAGATGACATTGTCCTGTTCAGCAGCACTGGGCATGAATTGCAACAGCTGATTGAAGGCATTAACCGAGAAAGTGTAAGAAGGGGGTTGAAGATGAATATGTAGAAGACAAAGGAAATGTTCAATAGCCTGACAAAGCAACAAGGATTCATGATTGCCTGTAAGCCTCTAGAGTCGGTGAAGGAGTACATTTATCTAGGTCAGTTGCTGAGAGGGGACCCTGACCATGAGAATAAAATTTACAGAAGAATAAAAATGGGTTGGGGGTGCACACGGCAGGCAATACAAAAATCCTAATTGGGAGCTTACCACTGTGGTTGAAAAGAAAAGTGTACAATCATTGCATTCTACCGATGCTAAAATATGGGAGAGGAACTTGAAGGTTAAAAAAGAAGCCCTAGAACAAGTTTAGGAGCTCGCAAAGAGCGATGAAATGATAAATGTTAGGCGTAACGTTAGAAGACAGGAAGACAGCGGTGTAGATCAGACAGTAAACGGGGATATCCAATGCTCTAATTGACATTAAGAGAAAGAAGTGGAGCTGCGTAGGGCACGTAATTCGTAGGCCACATATCGAGTGGACCATTAAAGTTACAGAGCTGATGCCAACGGAATGGAAGCGCAGCGAAGCACAGAAGAGAATTAGGTGGTGTGATGAAATTAGGAAATTTTAAGGCGCAATTTGTAATCAGCTAGCGCAAGACAGGTGTAATTAGAGATTGCTTCGTCCTGCAGTGAACATGAAGATAGGCTGCTGCTGCTGTTGTTGCTGCTGCTGCTGATGATGATGATGATTAATCAAAATCACGCCTATTTCGGCAAATTACAGTGATGCTGCTATCGCCCAGTGTCCTCATGCTTGGGTGGACCCCGATTCGCGGGATGACATTTCGCCTTCTCGCCTAAAGCGAGGCACGCGTCAAGTGGTCAAAAAGTAAATCATGGGCTTACTTAGTTTAAGAGTGCAGTCAAGGTTTAAACATAAAACTTCTTAATTTTCTAACGGTCAGGGTGATCCTTAAGATATTGCTAACTTAGCATGCCTAAATTTAATCCTCAATAAACAGTGCTATCGTTCGCTGACTCCCACCCTTTCTTTATTGCATGTTTTCACCTTATTCGCCTTGTCAAATCGTCATCCCACGCTGACTTTCAGTAATTCGTCCACTTAAGACCTCACGCGATTATTCGCTGTCATTTATTCCCCCTCAAAAATTCCTCTCACTCGGTCGCGTTGACAGCTTTCTCCTTATAATCCTCATTAATACGCACTTTCATTCTCACATACCGCCTTCTCGCTCATTAATGCTCGCGAACTATCATCCTCACAATCTTTCACAATGTCTGCAATGTTTCCTTTGCCTGCTCAATACCTCATAATCCTTAATTCAGATACTCTAACCCTCACAAACCCACTTTCATCCCTCTGGAATTTCAATCCTCCCTAACTAAACCATTCTCATTCTTTTATTAGCGCAATTATATGCAGAGTGCACGAGAGGAAAATAACACAAACTTTACCGAGCGGGCCATATTTATAGAGGGAGTGTATATTCTTAATCAGGCTTTAAGGTGAGCTTCGCTTAAAATCATTTTCCGGCAGCGCCCACATAGAAAAGCGCTCCGACCTTTTGTCATCAGAGCTGCCAGCGTCTGTGCTGGGGACTTCCTGCTGTCCTCCTCTGCAAAAGAGGTTGCCTGTGGAAAGGTAGGGAAGCTAAGTTAAAAATGTACTTTCCTCATAGGCTCGGGTTTTTGACTAAATGACGAACTGATGCGATGCTGTTTAGGAATATAATAACAGAACGCTTGTTCTGGTTATTTCCAGCAGAAACGAGTTACTGCAGGTATACGCAAGCGTTCAGATAACATCGTTGTTTGGGGTTGGTGGATTCGTACTTTTATTGTGATAACAGTAATATATATGGACGCACCAAGCTAATTTTCGCCGCCGGTGTTGGTGTCCCCGTGGGGCTCCGTATATATTTAGATATATACTTATTACACATTCTGTCAATCTCAATGGGGATTATAACCGGAGGGCGAAGAGTCGAAGAACAGAAAATGCATACAAAGTCATTGACGTCACTCCGAAGTAAAGAAAAGTGGTCGACATGAAGAAAATATGCGCTCCATATGCTTATGCATGCCTTACATGCGTGTTAAATCGCTACACTATTCATTTACCAAAGCTGCTCATGGCAGGTCTTACGTTTGGACCAAATTAATTGTTCCTCAGAATTTTGAGAATGGCAGCCCACGAACAAATGCCAGGATACATTACATCCACAGTGCATGTCTCTTATCCGAAATCTTTTCAGGGCCCACGATGCGCGGTCGGGCAAGGCCTGACTGTCCCTACGTGGGAGCGGCCCGCAGCGCGCTGAGTCGCGTACCTCCGGACCTTATTGAAGTTTTGCATCCATCCATCCATCTATCAAATATTAAAAGTGCCAAGCAATATCAGTTGTCAAACCATGGTTTGACAACTAATTTACTGGTGCGGTACCTTACGGCTAGCGCAGTAGCGCCTGGGCGATGCCATTACAGGCCCTACATGGCGCGTAGAGGTTTTTCGCCGTGCCAGGAATTTTGGCGCAACCGCGTATTTCGTGCGAGCGTTAGTCGGAGCCATGTTCACTTAAACACCGCACGACAAATTCAAGCGCAGCGCTAAAAGATATTGTCCGCGAATTGTCAAAGCATATGTTTACGCCGAGTTACAGAAACAAGTTATAGAAGCCTATGAATACGTAGAACGGTACAAGCGGCACCAGTTTTGCGGTGCGGTTAGAATGTTTCACAAGAGAATTTGACTTCTGTGTACAACAAGAAAGCCACACATAACATCTCGACGCATGGGATACGTTCCTTATAGCTTGGCACATCGAGATTGTGCGCCTACGACATACTGTGGGACCAAATTATTACATTTCCTTGGATAATATGACTGTCGAAAACTGCATGAGCGGAAGCTTTCTGTAGTGATGAACACACTCTGCACAGCGCAGATGAAGGGTCTCTATCCCCCCTATTCAGATATGCATCTTAACTTGAAGCCCATGCTTGACTTGATTCAAATTACCCCTGTCGTAAACGCACCTAAGGAAATGCAATGAACGTCTTGGGCGCGTTCGCACCAGGCGTTGTTTTTAATATCAAGTGAAGCACGGGCTTCAAGTTAAGATGCATTTCTGAATACCGGGGTAAGTAGCCGCCGTGATCCTCGTTGACGGAAGTATGAACTTTGCTATGTTTCCTGTCGTATGTGAAGAAAAACAATTCAAACATAATGCTTTTCTCATTCCTTTACTTGGAGAAACGAATGACAGGCACATCAGGTGCTAGGTGTTTCATAGAGTTAGTATGCTAACGCTAGAGGAAAAGCTGGGCGGAAGAAATTGATCGCTTCGGAACTTACGATGACGCGTATTGACAGAAAACGGACAGTCCTCATCAGAGCGATTCGAATCGTGAGACGCCTAACGCATGCTCGCCGATGTCGCTCTCATTTAATCGTGCTTTGCCTTTTGGGCACGATTGTGAGCCCAGTAAAGAGCTCCCGCACTATCACTACCCCGAGGTGAGAGGAGTTATTCACTTCGACAATAACACCTGGTAAAGTAATCGCTAACCGAAAGAGTACACAAAGGCAACCGAAACTGCAAAATGCATGACTGCTGTACACTTGTTAGCTCTGTGTACCTTGGTCGCCTGCGTTTGGGGGCGTTTAGTGGGAGCTCTTTGTCACCAAGGCCGAGTGGCCGCGGTCACCTTCGATTTCTCCGAAGGTATCTTCGCGGTCTTCTTTGGGGCACCAGGCGGTGATGGAGCGCCGCGTACTCGGGTAGGAATCCAGCGTGTGGAGACATCGCGTTGGTTTTCGCGCCGGCATCCGGTGGTTCTAGGGAATGAAGTTGTTCGGAGCCCCGAACAGCCTCGCACTTTCGTAGCTGAGCATGAAGAGAACCCGAAAACGCGCGCCGAGCTGCCGTCTCTGCGGCTACTTTTGCGTCACTGCGCATGCACTACCAGCGCATGCGCAGTGGCGAGTGTTGTGTCGGCAGCGGCAGGCAAGCGGGCGCCCGGTGCCCAGCGAACGCGCGGCGAGCGCCCGACGCGAGAGGGAGACGCAGAGCCAACTGCTCCTTATGAAAACCGGACAAAGGACTGAGCCGGCTAGCGGCCGTTTATTACCAAAAAAAGACTCCACACGCCAGATGGCACCTCCTGAGTGGTCCAAGCTCGTCACATGACAGAAGGGGGGTGCGTTATCTAGCTAGACTACTACGAAACATAAATGTATGATAACACGGAGATCTCGTAGGGGGAGACACTATACCACAGCGAGGACAGAAGATCGGCCCGGGCACGACGGGAACGTGGCACCTGAAAGGCGGGTTCTATCTGTAGTGCAGCGCAATATCACAACAGTCTTGCGGGACGTCGCGATGCTAGGTCCAGGGTTGGTCGCAATACTTAAACAGGGCAATACAGCGCTTGTGTTCTTTAAAAGAATTTTTTTTGCTGTTAATCCTGGCCCTTTCACGAGCTTTTTCAAGCTAATAGAAAATACGATCGGTGCTAGGCCTCACAGTGTGTTCGGATCATGCGCTAGTACTAAACCTTTCGCAGGCGAAGAGGTGTTATGGACACGGTCCTCGGTCTCACAACATGCGCGGAATACGAACGTAGTTGTGGTAGAACAGACGTTTATTTCTTTACTTCAAGCTCACCACAGTGCGCTGACAGATCTTGTGAGCCCAGCGCATCGACGCTTTCCGTTACGACTGAAACAGCTCACACACTTTTGCTGCTTCGACGTGACTGCGCCCTTCGTAGATTATCTCTTCAAAAACGGGAGTAACAATATGGCCATGGTGCTTCTATCACGTGGGAAACTATCGGTTTAAGCGACAATGTCAAGTGGAATGTTTTGTAATTGTTCTTTAAATCTCTGAATAATTGTTTAATTTATTTTGCAATTAATTATTGTTCTCTAATACGCAATTTTTGTGGTTGAAAGCATCCAGCTGTAGAACATATCTTGTCTTCACTCTATAACAAGAGATACCCCGAACAGTTGCTGCTTCCCGGTCTCCTAATATATCGCGGAAAATGTGTATTTGTTTCTTCTTGTGCGCTGTATGAATCAAACGTAGGCTATTTCCGGCTTGACCGGTGTCACCGAGTCCGTTTTAAAACGAAATGTATACCACCAGAAACGAGTTACTGCATATATATATGTTCGAATGACATCGTTGTTTGGGTTGGTGGATTCGTACTTTTATTGTGATAACAGTAATATATATGGACGCACCAAGCTCATTTTCTCCGCCGGTGTTGGTGTTCCCGTGGGGCTCCGCATATATTTAGATATATATTTATTACACATTCTGTCAGTCTCAATGGGGATTATAACAGGAGGGCAAAGAGTCGAAGAACAGAAAATGCATGCAAAGTTAATGACGCCACTCCGAAGTAAAGAGGAGCGGTCGACATGAACAGAATATGCGCTCCATATGCTTATGCATGCCTTACATGCGTGTTAAATCGCTACACTATTCATTTACCAAAGCTGCTCATGTCAGGTCTTACGTTTGAACCAAATTAGTTATTCCTCAGAATTTTGAGAATGGCTGCCCACAAGCAAATGCCACGACACATTACATTCACAGTGCATGCCTTTTATCCGAAATCTTTTCAGACTATTAAATATTAAAAGTGCCAAGCAATATCAGTTGTCAAACCAGAGAGTCGTATAATTTTATTGGCGCGGCTCCTTAGGGCTAGCGCAGTAGCGCCCTGGTGATGCCATCACAGGCCCTACTAGGCGCGTAGAAGCTTTTCACCGTGCCAGGAATTTTCGCGCAACCGCGTATGTCGCGCTCGCGCTAGTCGGACCCACGTTCACTTAAACACCGCACGACAAATTCCAGCGCAATTTCCTTGTCAGCAAAGCTAAAACATGCTGTCTGAGAACCGTCAACACGTGTATTTACGCCAAGTTACAGAGCCAAGTTATAAAAGCCTATGGATACATAGAACTGTGCATGTGGCTCCAGTTTTGGTGTATAGTTAGAATGTTTCACAGAAATATTTTATTTCTATGTATAACAAGAAAGCCGCACATATTATCTCGACGCATGGGGCACGTTACTTATATCTTGGTACGTCGAGAATGAGCGCCTGTGGCATACTGTGGGACCAAATGATTAATTTTCCTTGGATAATTTGATTGCCGAAAATTGCATGAGCGGAAGTTTTCTGAAATGATGAACACACTCTGCCACAGCGCGAATAAAAGGGTAGCCGCCGTGATATTCGTTGACGGAGGTATAAACTTTGCTATGTTTTCTATCGAATGTAAAGAAAAAAAAATCGAGCATTATGTTATTCGTATTCCTTTACGTGGAGAAACTAATGACAGTAACAACAGGTGCTATGTGTTTCATAGAGTTAGTATGCTAACCCTGGAGGAAAAGAGTGGCGGAAAAAAGTGGCAACCGCAATGATGCCGCCATGTTGCTACCTCTTGTTTTTTGCAAAGCTAAGCTATTCGAAATGTGGTGAAGAAACAAGCATTTACACGTAGCACGTACTCTGTGCAAGGCTCATTCCTTATATATCTCAGAAATATCCGATGGCTATTTATAACCAGCCGTGGTTGCTACGGCTATGGTGTGGCTAGCGTGTTGGGCTGCTAAGCACGAGGTCGCGGGATCGAATCCCGGCCACGGCGGCCGCATTTCAATGGGGCGGACTGCGAAAACACGCGTGTACTTAGATTTATATGCACGTTAAAGAACTCCGGATGGTTCAAATTATTCCGGAGACCCCGCCCGCTACGGCGCACCTCATTATCAAATCGTGGTTTTGACACGTAATACCCCACAATTTAATTTTAATTGTCGCTACTTATAAATTATCGATGTCAAATTTACGGTGCGTGAAAGTATGCGTTCGCAGGGGCCTGAACTAGATGGCGCCATTATACTGAGGGAGGGGAACCCCTAGGGGAACCTCAGAATAGCATCGCCGTCAATAACAGAAAAAGGAGGAAAACAAGAAAGCTCGCCATGCAATAGACTACATAGAAACATGCAGGGCGGCAGAAGAAAGGAAAAGTGGGCAGATATTGAGAAGTATTGAATTGAATAGAATTTATTGATAGGAAAGACAGAGAGGTCGACCTGAGCTAATCCGCTCTAGTCAGCTACTCTGCACTGGGAAATAGGGAAGGGGAGAGAAAGTACTGCGATGGATGATGATGATAAGTGGTGAGTGCTAATGTACATGAGACAGTTGTCTTGCTACAGCCGCTCGTCGAGCTTAGTGTCCTGCAGAAACTTCAACAGTACTTGTGTTGCACGCAGTGAAATTGCAGTGTCAGGCCATGGGCCGAGGATAGCTTCCACCGACAGTGGTTGTCTGCCAACGCTGGCTAGGAAACTGTCCAACGCCCTTCGCTCCAGCGTATATGCTGGGCAGTCGCACAGTACGTGTTTCGGGCATCTGGCAGTGTTCAGGGTTGTTCGATTGGCCGATGAGGTGTGCGTAGCGACGGGTTAAAGCAACGCCGAGCCGAATCCTGTGTGGCAATGATGTTTTGCTCCGTGTAAGCTTCGGGGGCAAACAGAATTTGCCATCTGGGTCAATTTGTAGACGTCTGTGAATGTTGCCATATTGGGCTCCGTAAGCCTTTGTAAGGTCCTGCATGAGTGCCTTGATCATGGAGTTGGCGTCTGGTCGCGAGTAGGCAGTCCGTACTTCATCAAGGGAAGAGAAGGCCGATTTTGCCTCAATGTCAGCGAGTTCATTGCCAAAAACACCACAATGACTAGGCACCCATTGAAAGGTGATCACGTGGCCACTTAACTCGGCACTGTGAAGAAGTTCGACGATTTCTAGCACGAGCAGGTAGTATGGTCCTTTCTTTAAAAAGTATTTTAGCGCCTGTAGCGCTGATTTGGCATCGCACAATATCGTCCATTTATGAGGTGCCTGAGTTCTCATAAAACGGACAGCCTCCTGTATTCCCGCAAGTTCCGCAGCCGTAGAACTCGATTTGTGGTCTAATCAAAATCGTCGAGTAATTCCAAGTTGTGGGATGACAAATGCGGCCGTTGTGGCAGATGGTGTGACCGAACCATCGGTATATACTTGTACAGGCCCCCTATATAATGTAAATATATGGGACAGGGTGAGCTGCTTCAAGCCAATGGAGGAAACGCTAGATTTCTTCATAATTCCGAGTATCTGAAGCCTCACTAGGGGTCTTGACAATGTCCATGGAGGTGTCGCGGGGATGTCGGTGGCCTGGAATCTTGCAGGTATAATGCTTGCGTGACATGCAATAGCTTTAGAAAAATTACAATCAAGGTTGGTGCTTGGAAGTGTTGACAGTGGATGGTGTGAGTGTCTGGTTAGCAGGCGAAGATAGGTTCGCACAGCTTCACAAAGCATGTATATGTCGATCGCACAAGCCCGTGCTTCCGCTATTGTGCCCTTAGTTGACGTGCAGCGTGGCAAGCCAAGACATATCCGTAGTGCTTGTGCCTGAATTAAGGCTCTCCAGCGTGCGTATACAGGATGACCCCATGTTAGATAACACAGGCATGCTGTAGCGTATGTAGCCCACAAAAAGTGCCTGGTACGTTCGGAGCAAACTTCGCTCAGAGGGGCCCCATCTCAGTCCTGATATTACACGAAGAACGTGTATAAAGTTGGTCAGTTTAGCCCTAAGCGCAGTAACATGTTTGGTCCAAGGAAGACTGCGGTCTATTATCACGCCAAGAAATTTGTGGTGGGTGACTAAAGGGAGCGCCGTTCCGTCGGCAACGATTGGATAATGTGACATTGATTTGCGCGTGAATGCCATGACTGCACACTTAGTTTCTGAGAGTTGCAGGCCTCTACGGGCCAAGTAATTCGCCGTTATGGTAGCCGCACGTTGAAGCCTTGCACGCACTTGTGGACGCGTGACTCCAGATGACCAGTTACAGATATCATCCGCGTAAGTACTGATACGCGCTGTTTCAGGTAGCTCATCTGCAAGGCCCACCAGTATGATATTGAACAATATTGGGTTAAGGACACCACCCTGCGGAACACCCCTGCGAACGTCATGTCTATCAGTCTCGCCATCCGAAGTGGACATGAAAATGGCGCGGACACTGAGATAACACTGCAGCCATGCATACATCCGGCCGCCAACTCCAATACCATCAAGCGCCAGACGAATCGAATGGTGGAAGACGTTGTCGTAGGTACTTTTGATATCCAGAAATACTGCGCATATTCAGAAGTAGTTAAATAGAGAACAAATAGGGTGTATGTGGTTACAGAAACGCACCTTAGAGACAGGCAAGAGCCGCCAGTGATTGACAATTATGTTTGGCATGGCTGCAGCAGAACTAAGCCGGAAAGAAAGGGAGGGGGAGTTTGAATGCTCATCCATCAGGGAGTCAAATGGAAAGGAGTAACTTCAAACTGTCAAGGGCATCTTTGGTTATCAGGTACAATGAGTGGAAAGAAAACTTGGCTGGGCGTAACGCCTTTGTGGACCGGAGATAATTGCACAGAGAAGAATCAAGAGTTAGTGGAATGCATAAGTGCTTATATTGTCACGTGGTAGTGACGTTAAAGAACACAGTAGCAGTACTATGAAAGACAAAACTAGCTTTTATTGGGCGAACCTGTGCCCACAAAACAGGCTACACTTAAAGCGCAACGATGGCGGCGAACACGCTCGGCGATCGTCGAAAATCTGATCAGCGGGTCAATCGCGTCGGCTTTTATAGAGCAGTCATCGAATGTTCCAGACTAATCGTTCGGACCCGCATGGCTTCCACAAAATTCTACACCATTCGCGTCAAGTGATGCAATCAGATAACATAACGTTCAGCGACAACAGACAGCAGATAGAAGCATCGATAACGTTCCAGAAACTACGGTACATACAGGCGCGTCCCACGCTGTGCGATTACTTTTGTTAGGCTGCGAAATGTGGTTGCCCGATAAAGATAAGTATACGTGTCAATACCCCCCTCTTAAAAAGCATCGACCCGATGCTGCAAAGAAACGAAGGCAATGAACAAAAGCACTCGTAGCAAAGAAAGAACAAAAATGGCGAAGTTTGTCAGCGTCCGTAAAAGGGTTTAAGGCGCACCACGTGGACCACTTCAGGTCGTGCGCGGCGCCGCTGTGAATGCGAAATGCCGTCTGGCACGACCTCATAGTCCAGAGCGCCAATGCGTCGGATGACCTTGTAGGGTCCGAAATAGCGTCGGAGTAGTTTCTCACTGAATCCTCGTCGGCGTATCGGGGTCCATACCCAAACACGGTCGCCGGGCTGGTACTCGACGAAGCGTCGTCGGAGGTTGTAGTATCGGCTGTCGGCCCTCTGTTGGTCCTTGATCCGCAGGCGGGCGAGCTGTCGGGCTTCTTCGGCGCGCTGGAGATAGCTAGCGACGTCAACATTCTCTTCGTCAATGACGTGGGGCAGCATGGCGTCGAGCGTCGTCGTCGGGTTCCTGCCGTAAACCAGCTTAAACGGCGTGATCTGTGTTGTTTCTTGCACCGCCGTGTTGTAAGCGAAGGTTACATACGGCAGGACCGCGTCCCACGTCTTGTGCTCAACGTCGACGTACATCGCTAGCATGTCGGCGAGGGTTTTGTTCAGGCGCTCCGTGAGACCATTCGTTTGCGGATGGTAGCCAGTTGTCCTCCTGTGGCTTGTCTGGCTATATTGCAGAATGGCTTGGGTGAGCTCTGCTGTAAAAGCCGTTCCTCTGTCGGTGATGAGGACTTTTGGGGCGCCATGTCGCAGCAGGATGTTCTCGACGAAAAATTTCGCCACCTCGGCAGCGCTGCCTTTCGGTAGAGCTTTTGTTTCAGCGAAGCGGGTGAGATAGTCCGTCGCCACGACGATCCACTTATTCCCGGATGTTGACGTCGGAAACGGCCCCAACAAATCCATCCCAATCTGCTCGAATGGTCGACGAGGAGGTTCGATCGGTTGTAGTAACCCTGCTGGCCTTGTCGGTGGTGTCTTGCGTCGTTGACAGTCTCGGCATGTCTTAACGTAACGGGCGACGTCGGCGGTCAGACGCGGCCAGTAATACCTTTCCTGTATTCTCGACAGCGTCCGGGAGAATCCGAGGTGCCCAGCGGTTGGATCGTCGTGTAAGGCGTGCAGTACTTCTGGACGCAGCGCCGACGGAACAACAATAAGGTAGTTGGCGCGGACTGGTGAAAAGTTTTTCTTCACGAGTAGGTTGTTTTGAAGCGTGAACGAAGATAGTCCACGCTTAAATGCCCTAGGGACAACGTCGGTGTGCCCTTCCAAATACTCGACAAGGGCTTTTAGCTCCGGGTCCCCTCGTTGTTGATCAGCGAAGTCTTCCGCGCTTATTATTCCAAGGAAGGCGTCGTCATCCTCGTTATCTTGCGGCGGCGGGTCAATGGGGGCGCGTGATAGGCAATCGGCATCTGAGTGTTTTCGTCCCGACTTGTATGTTACAGTAATGTCGTATTCTTGTAGTCTGAGGCTCCACCGTGCCAGCCGTCCTGAAGGGTCCTTTAAGTTAGCTAGCCAACACAACGCGTGATGGTCGCTGACCACTCTGAATGGCCTGCCATATAGGTAGGGGCGCAATTTCGCTGTAGCCCAAACGATGGCGAGGCATTCCTTTTCCGTTGTGGAATAATTGCCTTCCGCTTTTGACAACGACCGGCTAGCGTAAGCTATCACGTGTTCATGTCCATCTTTTCTCTGGACTAGGACGGCACCGAGGCCTAGGCTACTGGCGTCAGTGTGAATTTCGGTATCGGCGTGCTCGTCGAAGTGCGCAAGTACGGGCGGAGTCTGCATGCGTCGTTTGAGTTCTTCAAATGCGTCGGCCTGCGGCGTTTCCCACTTGAACTCAATGTCACATTTAGTTAGCTGTGTCAGCGGCTCAGCGATGCGTGAAAAGTCCTTGACAAATCGCCTGTAGTAAGCACACATGCCAAGAAATCTACGCACTGCCTTCTTGTCGGTGGGCTGCGGGAACTTTGCGATGGCAGCTGTCTTCTGCGGGTCGGGGCGGACTCCAGACTTGCTGATGACGTGGCCTAGGAACAGAAGCTCATAGTAGGCGAAGCGGCACTTTTCTGGCTTCAGAGTGAGCCCTGATGACTTGATGGCCTCGAGTACTGTTGCAAGCCGCCTAAGGTGATCGTTGAAATTTTCGGCGAAGACAACGACGTCATCCAAGTAAACGAGACAGGTCTGCCACTTCAATCCTGCTAAAACCGTGTCCATGACGCGCTGGAACGTTGCAGGTGCCGAGCACAGTCCAAATGACATAACCTTGAACTCGTAGAGGCCGTCTGGGGTGATGAAGGCGGTCTTTTCGCGATCTCTTTCGTCGACTTCTATTTGCCAATAGCCAGACTTGAGGTCCATCGACGAGAAGTATTTAGCGTTGCAGAGCCGATCCAATGCGTCGTCTATCCGTGGGAGGGGGTATACATCCTTCTTTGTGATCTTGTTCAGTCGACGATAATCGACACAGAAACGTAGGCTTCCGTCCTTTTTCTTTACCAGGACAACAGGGGATGCCCACGGGCTTTTCGACGGCTGGATGATGTCGTCGCGCAGCATTTCGTCGACTTGTTCTCTTATAGCTTCACGTTCCCGCGTCGAAACTCGGTAAGGGCTCTGGCGTAGTGGTCGAGCGCATTCTTCGGTTATTATGCGATGCTTTGCGACTGGTGTTTGTCGAATCCTCGATGACGTCGAAAAGCAGCTTTTGTATCGTCGAAGCAGACTTTTGAGCTGTTGCTGCTTAATCACGGGGAGACTTGGACTTATGTCGTAGTCTGGCTCGGGAACTACAGTCGTCGGGGTAGATGCGTCAGAATCCGAGAGGACAAAGGCATCGCTGGTTTCCACAATTTCCTCGATGTATGCGATGGTCGTGCCCTTGTTGATGTGCTTGAACTCCTTGCTGAAGTTTGTCAGCAACACTTTCGTATTTCCTCCGTGCAGTCGAGCGATCCCTCTTGCGACGCAAATTTCACGGTCGAGCAGAAGACGTTGGTCGCCTTCGATGACGCCTTCTACGTCAGCGGGTGTTTCGGTGCCGACCAAAATAACAATGCTGGAGTGAGGCGGGATGCTCACTTGATCTTCGAGCACACTCAAGGCATGGTGACTACGAGGGCTCTCCGGCGGTATCGCTTTATCTTCCGACAGCGTTATTGACTGTGTCTTCAGGTCGATGATTGCGCCGTGTTGGTTCAGGAAGTCCATACCGAGAATGACGTCTCGTGAACACTGTTGGAGGATAACGAAAGTGGCAGGGTAAGTTCGGTCATGAATGGTTATTCTTGCCGTGCAGATTCCAGTCGGCGTGATGAGGTGTCCTCCTGCGGTGCGAATTTGAGGGCCTTCCCATGCAGTCTTAACCTTCTTCAGCTGGGCGGCGATGTGTCCACTCATGACGGAGTAATCAGCCCCTGTGTCCACTAAGGCGGTAACCGCGTGTCCGTCGAGAAGCACGTCGAGGTCGGTGGTTCTTTGTCTGGCGTTGCAGTTGGGTCTTGGCGGCGGATCACGGCTGCGTCGTGTTAAACTGAAGCTTGAACGTCGCGTCGTCAAGTCGTCTTTCGTCGGTGTAGTTTTGGCTTCCTGACTTCGTCGGGACGGCGGCGTGTCGTCATTAGGTCGTCGAGATGGTTGCTTCGTCGTCTTCGTCGGCGGCGGAGGATCTTCGTCAGTTCGACGAACAGCAACCGCACCTCCATCGGTTGCTGCTTTTAGTTTTCCGGATATGGGCTGACGGACCGGCCGCGGGCTGGGCCAGTGTATGGTCGGCGCTGCGGCGACAGGTAGCGGCCTGGTGACGGCGAACGGGAAGCTCGTCGATGGCTCCACTGAGTGGCGGCGAGGTAGTCGGCGATATCGCGAGGTCGTTCGCCAATCTGTGGCCGCGGCGCGTTAACGGCGAAACCTCGCAGTCCCATCTCCCGGTATGGGCATCGGCGGTACACATGGCCGGCTTCCCCGCAGTGGTAGCAGAGCGGGCGGTGGTCAGGAGCGCGCCAAACATCTGTCTTCCTCGGGTAGGTGCGCTGGGCGACGGGTGGTCGTGCTGGCGACGGCGGCGCGGAGGGGGGCCTTGACGGCGTGCGACGGCGGCGTAGGTCATTGCTTGCGGCTCGGGCTGCGGCGATTCAGGGGCTACTCCAAGTTGTTGTTGGAGTTCCTCACGCACGACATCGGCAATCGAAGCCACCTGAGGCTGTGATGATGGGAACAGCTTTTGTAGCTCCTCCCGCACGACAGCTCGGATAGTCTCGCGCAGGTCGTCGGTGGCCAGTGACTGAAGTCCGGCGTAGTTTGTCGCGTTCGTGCGGCGGTCGAATTGCCGGTTTCGCATCTCGAGTGTCTTCTCGATGCTGGTTGCCTCGCGAAGGAACTCTTCTACGGTCTTCGGTGGGATTCGTACCATTGCGCCGAAAAGTTCTTCCTTCACACCACGCATGAGAAGGCGGACTTTCTTCTCCTCGGGCATATCCGGGTCGGCGTGGCGGAAGAGACGCTTCATTTCCTCCGTGAAGATGGCAACGTTCTCGTTCGGTAGTTGCACTCGGGCGTCCAGCATGGCTTCGGCCCTTTCCTTGCGCACGACGCTTGTAAAGGTGCGCATGAAGCCGGTACGGAACAGGTCCCATGTTGTCAATGTCGACTCCCTGTTCTCGAACCACGTTCTGGCGGCGTCTTCTAGGGCGAAGTATACGTGCCGCAACTTGTCGTCGGAGTCCCAGTTGTTGAAAGTCGCGATTCGCTCGTACGTCTCCAGCCAGTATTCCGGGTCCTCAGTTGCTGCTCCATGGAAAGTTGGTGGGTCCCGAGGTTGCTGTAGGATAACGGGGGACACTGGGGCAGCCATTTGGGTTGTCTTGATCACTATCTTCTTTGTCGTTTCAGGCAGAAGTCCGTGCTCTGGGGGCAGTCTTTGCAGTCTGCGGCTAGCACGCTGGTCTTCGGCGATGTTAGTTTTGTCCTCGGGCTTTGGGCTTGGATCGCGACTTTGCGGGGGCGTTCGGTACATGAACGCACTAGCACCTCCACCAGATGTCACGTGGTAGTGACGTTAAAGAACACAGTAGCAGTACTGTGAAAGACAAAGCTAGCTTTTATTGGGCGAACCTGTGCCCACAAAACAGGCTACACTTAAAGCGCAACGATGGCGGCGAACACGCTCGGCGATCGTCGAAAATCTGATCAGCGGGTCAATCGCGTCGGCTTTTATAGAGCAGTCATCGAATGTTCCAGACTAATCGTTCGGACCCGCATGCCTTCCACAAAGTTCTACACCATTCGCGTCAAGTGATGCAATCAGATAACATAACGTTCAGCGACAACAGACAGCAGATAGAAGCATCGATAACGTTCCAGAAACTACGGTACATACAGGCGCGTCCCACGCTGTGCGATTACTTTTGTTAGGCTGCGAAACGTGGTTGCCCGATAAAGATAAGTATACGTGTCAATATCAAGGGTTTCGGGAATCATGCCGAAATTATCTTATTAGTTGACATGAATACTTACATACAGGATTTATATGGCTATACCGACAACGGGAAGTCAATGCTAGATCTTTGTGAGCAACATAACCTCGTTATGCTGAATACAGGGCCTAAGGCTGAAGGGCAGACCACGCGGGAAGTGTGAAACCGACAATCGACCATTGATTACTGTTTGATGACACAAGGAATTCATGATAGGTTGAGAGAAATGGTCATTGAAGAGGAATGGTATAGTAACATAGGGAGTGAACATAACCGCATCATTTTGAAAATGGGATATCTAGTTGAGCGAGGAGCGCAAAATATTCAGTCCAAATTTGAACGCTGAACAAATAGAAAATATAGTCACTAGAATCGAGGAAGAACTTGCCAAATGGCCAAGTAAAAAGTGGGAATATAGTGAACTTCTAAGTGTAATAACGACAGAAATACGTAAATAGAAACATGTTCGTTGGAAAGTAAAAAAAAAATGAAACCGAAAAGCTGGTGGAACAGGGAGATACGAGAAGTGATCGCTGAACGACAGAAAGCATCCCGAGAGCACATGCAGGCAAAAAAAGCGCAGTTGCCTCCTCATGAAGTATCCAGTAAATGCGAAATATACTGGGAGAAAGAAATCTATGGTTCAAATACTGGCGCAAATAAAGATAAAAGGTGAAAGTGATCGTTGGTTGTCAGAAATACGGGAGAAAATGAAGGCCGCACCTAGAACACTTTGGAACCACATAAAATTATTAGGCAGGAAGTCAACAACAATACAACAACATATCCTCGACGAAGATGGAAACAAACTGGAAGGGGAAGCGGCATTAAATTACGTCCGAAAAATAGCAGCCGAATCTTTCCACGGCAATGACGACGTTTTATTTGAAGAAATAAAGAGCGTGAAAGGGAACCGGATGGGTAAAGGAGCTGGTGCTGACAAATTTCAACTGGAAGAAAACCGAGTAGAAAATTCCTAAGCGCACAGCGACAGGGCTAGACGAGGTTCCCGTTAGGCTGATTAATGAACTAGGAGGAAAAAGTAAGGAAGCTCTGGTGAAAGCAGTGGGAAAAACATTAAAAGATAGACAAATACGAGACAGTTGGTGACAAATTAGAATGAATTTTTTATAAAGGTAAGGGGGAGAAAGATAGAGTTCACTCGTGTAGACCGTTGACCATTACATCGGTAATGTACAGGTTAGTAAAGCTGCAAGCATGGACGGAGAGTAATGACATTTCGGGAAAACTGCAGAATGGCTTGAGAATAGGTAGACGTTTGGATAATAACTTATTTATTCTTGCTCAGTCTATTGAAATATCAAGAGCAGAAAGCAGACCGTTATATGCGCCCTTTTTAGACATTACAGAAGCGTGACAACGTAGTCCGCAACATTTTGTGGGATATTCTGGAAGGGGAAGGCTTAGGTAAAGATTGTCTGCAGCTTTTGAGAGAGATTTACCTAGAAGATGCCGTTTCCGTTGAAAGGGAAGGGATGAGGAGCGAGGAGAAAGTTAAGATCAACAAGGGACTGAGGCAGGGGTGCCCTTTATGCCCACTGTTGTTCATGATGTACGCGGTCAGGATGGAGATAGCGCTAGAAGGAAGTAATATCGGGTTTACTCTCTCATACAAACAGGCCGTCACAGTAGTAGAGCAGCAGCTTCCAGCTTTATTTTATTGTGTTGCTAGATAACAAGCAAAGTGATTTTCAATGTCTGGCTAATATCTGTGGACAGAAAGGAAATAATTTAGGTTTGAAATTTAGCATGAGAAAATCACGTGTTATGGTATTCAATCAAGAGAGTGAACGGACAGCGGCAATACAGGGCCAGAAAATACATCCGGTAGAAGAATATAAATACCATGGTATATGGATAAACGAAGATAATAGATATATGGAAACACAGGAAAAAGAACTGTCAACGAGAAGAGAAATGCATCCGTAATGAAACACAGGGCGCTTTGGGGATACAATAGGTATGATGTGCTCCGGGGTATGTGGAAACGGTTAATAGTTCCAGGACTTACTTTTGGAAATGCGGTTGTTTGCTTGAAATCAAGGGTACAATCAGGACACGATGGCAACCAAAGGTCAGTGGGACGCCTCGCATTGGGCGCTCACGGGAAGACCACAAATGAAGCTGTGCAGGGTGATACAGGCTGCACAAGTTTTGAAGTGAGGGAAGCTCACAGTAAAATTGATTATCAAGAACGACTGAGAAACATGGAAGAAAATAAATGGGCTGAGAGAGTGTTGAGGTGTTTGTACAGGAAAAACATTGATTCACAGGGGAGGAAAAGAACTAGGAAGCTTACCAGCAAGTATGCAGCCAGTAGGGTGAGCAACACATCAACAAAGAACGTCAAGCGGAAAGTCAGAGGCTGAAATAATTTCATGGGTGACGGCAGTCGAAAAGGAAACTTGCTATGAGTAACCACTTAAGAGGGGAAAAAAACGAAATCATGAAAGAAATAATTTATGATAACTGAAAGGGAAGTTCATTACTTTTCGAAGCGAGATCAGGATGCCTTGTAACACGCACCTATAAAGCGAGATATAAGAAGGAAGAAGAAGCATTTGCTTGCTGCAGTAAAGCTAGGGAAACGATGGGGCATGTTTTATTAAAATGTGAGTATGTCTGCCCAGCGGTCGATGTAGGCACCATTAGCTTTCTTGAAGCCATTGGGTTCGGCGAGAGCAGGGGGAAAGTAAACATTTCCGCGATAGAGGTTAGTAAGAGGCGATTGGAAGATTGGTTGAAGAAAAGTAGGGAAAGACATAAAACCGAGGCGTACAAAAGCAAAGTTCACAATAGGGAGTCAGAAAATTTGGTTATGGGAATTCATAGTGGTTTCCTTTTTTCCCCTTTTTAACCTAAGTAGGACATTAGGCAGTATACCAGCAAGAGCTTGGTGTCGCTACCCTCCGCCCCGTTCCAAAGGGGACGTTCGTAACATCCATCCATCCATCCATCCATGGTCGGGATCGCGTTGACTGCGCACTCTGATTGCGCGCTTCGTCGGCATGGTGTAGAGCGAACCTTTCTGTTATTCCACCGTATGATTTAGAATAAATAAATAAGCTTGGTTCACACCAACGTCACAAAAGAAAAAGAAAATTTGTAAAAGAAGACAGGAGTTCACAGGAAGCGTGTTTTCGTCTATAGCGCGCAAACGCGGATTACGCTGCTCAGTTCGAGGTCGCAGGTTCAATACTGGCGGCGGCGGCCACATTTGAATGGGGGGTGAAAGGGTAAAAAAAAAGAAGAAAGGTTGAAATTAAGGTGGAAGAACGTTAAGCGCTGGAAATTTCGAAAAGAGGAGTTATACAGATATGTACTGAATAATAGCTAAGTCTTACTGCAAAGAAACCTTTCCAAGTTATTAGTGATCGTGCACAACAGTTTTTTTATTAGAAGCAGCAGAAGCTTGATGTGGGCGAGTTGGTTTTGCATACTTAAAGGAAAGAGCGCTACGAAGACGCGGACTTCAGTTTCAGTGCGGTCGTCTGTTCACCGCGTTTTTCTTGGTTTTTCTCCTTAGTTTTCTGGCAAATTAAGCCGGCTAGGGAGCGGGAAGTGTGTATGCGGGTGGGGGGGTGGGGGGAATAGGGCCATGGCGCGTGACACAAATAAACTCGAGATTGACATATGGCTGGGTCTTGCCGAAAGTGTTCCGTCATTGGCCTAGGCCTTACGTCCTCACCTCGCTCGTTGTCGTAATCGCCTGTGCGAGGTCTTACGAGCCATTGTTGCTTATTTCTAGCTCGCACAAGCTATTGCTGCCGCGAAAGCTTGTAGGGGGAAGATAGAAAATAGGGTGTGAATAAGGCAACTGCCAATTCTTTTGGAATGAACGAATGTGAAGTGACTTTTTTTTATTCCAGTTTCAGGGCACGCAGCTATTTTTCTAACGATGCTATCTGGACGAACGTGAAACTTCCTTTTTCTAGCAGTCTCAGAGCACGCAGCCCCGTCACTTAACGATGCTTTTAGCTGCCGAGAAACTTAACATCAACCCATATAGTTTGCAACAAACACACACACACACACACACACACACACACACACACACACACACACACACACACACACACACACACACACACACACACACACACACACACACACACACACACACACACACACGCACACGCACACACACACACACACACAGACACACACAGACACAGACACACACAGACACAGACACAGACACAGACACACACGCACACACGCACACGCACACACACACTCCGATTGCCTTACGGAGGGGTTTAATTTTCCCGTGAGGCCAGCTAATAACATGCGTATGTTCGGGCTACGATGTTAAAAAAATGAATGCGGCCGCGCTGGCCGGCATCAAACTCGCAACCTCAAACTCTGCAGATAAATGCCATCGCCATCGAGCCACCGCGGCAGGTGGCGCTCATAGCATGACCTGCCGAGTGTTAAGGAAGAGAAAGAAGACGATTAAGGAGATGCATACAAAAATGCTAGGATGAAAACGAATGTATAGCATAGCTGATCAGCATAAGCAGGCTAGGTGACTATGTGTCACCATGTCGTTTCAATAAATTATCATCAGCAGCATCAGCAAACCCAATTAGTAGGTATTCCCAACAATAACTGTTCGTATACGGCAAAATGCTTCCAGTATTTGGCTCGTCATAAGGCTCCGTGATGCAAGGAACAAAACTTGCGTCGCAAATAGTAGCTACTAACAGAACCTGCCAATTAAACATAGACAATAAGCCTAATAAAAGATAGCGTGTCGTGTACATCTTGATTGACCGTGATTCTACGATTCCTAAGAGCTCGTATGGCTTTTTCAAACCCGATGACAGGGCACTGACGCAAAAACGCGTTGGGCGCTACAAGGAGGTGATTCTGATGTCTCTATGGAACGCTTTAACACTTGTATCAGGAAATGCAGAACATGTGCATGATGCATAATGACAAGAAAGAAGGCGATTGTCAGCGAAAAAAAAAAATAAACGCAGCTTCGATACGTGAAATTGTGAACCCTGAGTGTATTGACAAGTTCAGTTTCAAAATATAGTTTTATTTGTGCTACCAATCTCGTATACATATTTTTTTGTATGTGCTATTTCATATTTGCTGCTACTTTTTGTTGGGAGCGGGGATTTGCCTCAAGGCATACGGGAAATAAAGGAAAATCAAATAAAAGGTCATAAGTCTGCATCGATAAGGGACTGCAGCAATCTACCGTATTTGCTATCTTACTGTCAGTCACCAAAACGGGTGTAGCTTTCAGGCGCATCAGGTTTCTTGATCGAGAAATTTCTTGATCGAGAAACCAAACTTCTGTGTCTAATGTGCTCAAGAGCACCCAAGATTACGCTCTCTCTGCTTGCTTCTATGGCCACAGGAAACGATGGCAGCAGTGCATAGATGTCCGAGGGGACTACATTTACAAGGCCTCGATTCATTAGTATGTAAGTTGTTAATTGCAGGTTTCGTGGATGAACGAATTATTTTTTACGAACTCAGTCATGGAAATTTTCTGACCAAGGTATATGCCATAAGGCTTTTCTTTTCTTTTTTACAGGATGCGAGGGTAATCATTCTTCTTCGAAAGCACCGCGAAAACATACTTTAGGCCTGTTTTTATTTGCGATCCGTATTCACAAGCGCTCACCGACTTGATATTATTACTCAACTCGTGGAGCGTAAAGTACAGAGATTGCATTCCAGTGAAGTAAACTCTGAACTTCATTAACGTGCCCCGCTGGGTTGTGTTTTAGTGATTATCTTGCTGACTTATGCAGTTTGTCCTGAAAGTTGGTTATGTTCGCTTCCTCGCATAACCAGGCGTAGGAAAGTCTGGCATAGTTTAGATTCCATTGACTAGTGCTCTCCTGGCAGTTGTTGGGGCCATTGAAGAGAGTTGGGATATTATCTACACTGGGTTGTTTGTGATTTTCGATATTGGTAAGTTATTGAAGTAAAACAGAACTTCTTATGAAAAACAAAGTTTTTTGCGCACACTTTCTTCTTACTTTATTTTGCGCGTTTGAACTCGCGATGCCGAACTAGCGGATTTCGTGGACGGTGGCTACCGGTTTTCGTAAGCCTTGCGGGCTCATTTTCACTCCTCCGCTCGCCACGTTCGACAGCCAATTTCGTGGTGCGTTGGTACGCTGATACGTTTGTACGGTGGTGCTTCGGTATCGGGACACGTTTCTATATTGGCGTGGGCCTAGACATTGAATATCACAAAGATGCGCAAACGTGAAGCCGAGAGGGACAGAAGCCAGGCCATCACATTCCCTGTGCAGGGAAGGTATTCCGTAAGCGTCCACCAAGTGGACTGTCCATTTCAGCGCGCGCTAAGTGGATAAAGCTGAAGAGTCATGGTTGACGATTCGTGCCTGCCCTACGGCTTCGAGTTCTATCCAAGCAGTGCGCGCCGAAACTCACAGTCCCACTTAGTGGACCCTTACATAGTGGCATAGCTTCCACCGGCTCCGCCAATACAAGCCGTTCCAATGTACTGACAATGTAGACAGGTGTATTATTTTACAGCGTAAGCTGTGATGGGCTCATTACAATAGCCGTTTTGGTTGACGAAGGTGTCCGTCGCCGTTGCCGCCGGTGTTCGGTGTACATAGCAGCTATCGCCGAGGACCGGGATCGAACATGGTCCTGCTGTGCGGGAGTCAGCTGCTCTACCACTGAGCAACGCCAGTTTTCCTTTTTTTTCCTAACATGATATTTATTGTATTATGTATATGCGAGAATCGTACTATAAGCGAAAAACCTGCAAGCACTAGTCAACACATCTCATATTCATGACCTACAAAGAACTTATAAATCCTGTTGAGCACGCCGTGCACCACACAAAAACTACATTTAGCTTCGAACTTAAATATATGGCAACAGGCAATTCATCAAGAAATGGTAGCAGTCCGGTTGAAAACCTGTAAAGTCATACATGGCCTTCAAGTGTCTAATCACATGAGCATACTGAATTTTCGACGAAACAACGGATACTGCGTCTCGGTCCAAGATGTGTGCCTTCCATAAGCTATGTAGTTCAATTGGGAAAAACATATTAAATGGCCCGTCTTTCGGTGGAGGGCAATAAAGTATCGGATGGTATGCTGATTCAAAATGAATTCTTTCTTAAAAGTTCTTTGAAGCACATCTCAAAATAAGATTGCATCTTTACAACTTATGAAGCAATGCTCTGTAGTTTGGCGTGGCTCACGTACATTTGCGACGCTAGCCACGCCAGCGCTCACTAAAGCATGCTGCGGAAAATGCCCTATAAATGGGTCCTAGCCGCGAGGAGACAAGCAATGTGACATGCATGCGGCGTAGCTTCGACACGAGAGCACTTTGCATTGCAGCTGCATATTATTATTATTACACCAGGTAGAACACCATGTAGCAGGTGCACAGGTAGAGTACAAGGTAGTTAGAGAAGGTTTGAGGAAGAATAAGAAGTTTTAGGAGTTGTATGCAAGAGTGCTAGAAAAATATATAGTGTGTGCCTAATTAAATCAAGCTGGCTAGTTGACTATGTCACCGCCGTGCTTCAAAGTTAATGCCAATAAATCATCATCATTATCATTAACTAGCATCGTATCGTTCCACCTGTCTTGCGATGTGATATGGGCGCCGCGTAGCGTCTACACCTGCGTCCTTTACATTGCGATTGCATATTGTTACACAGGTGACACGCCATGTACCACTTGCGTAGGTAGCGGTACAAGGTAGGGTAGTCTTGAAGAAGAAGATGATGGAGATGTATAACTATTGCTTTAATGAAAAACATGTATGACAAACCTGATTAATTCAAGCAGGCTAGGTGACTGCTTTTCGCCGTCTTGCTTCAAAGAGAATACCGTTAACTCATCATCATCATTAGCATCGTATCGTACCATTTGCAGGTGATGTGGCATGCGCGCTGCATAGCCTCGATAACTACAAACTTTGCATTGCAGTCCCGTTATATTCTACCAGGTGTCCCCAAACGTAGCAGTTGTATATAGCACTTGCATGCACCATGTAGCTGGACCTGGTTAACTCTAGCAGGCTAGGTGACTATTTGTCACCACCCCGTTTCGAAGAGGATGCCAGTAAACCACCACCACCACCACCACCACCACCACCACCACCACCACCACCACCACCACCACCACCACCATCATCATCATCATCATCATCATCATCATCATCATCATCATCATCATCATTATCGGCATCATCATCATCATGATGATCATCATCATCATCATCAACACGACACTGCTCGACACTGGCACGACACTGCTCTGGCCATGTTCTCACACCCGTTCTACGCACAGGTCTTGGTGCTGTCCCTCCTGAAAGCTTCCTTCGGGGGCTTCGCTACGCCGGGCATTCCCTTGCCACTGGTGCGGCCTTCGACGAGTTTCATCGATGACGATGTGCTGGCTGAGTTTCGCCGCTCCCAGCCAATTCCTTGCCAGCATCCAAGACTGACTGCGACATCTGCTCTCACCTGGCAACCAAAGCCTTCCAGCGTCACGCGATCCGAGGGGCGGATATATAAGCAGCACTTGTCAGCTGAGCGTCCGGGGCACGACACTGCTCTGGCCATGTTCTCACACCCGTTCTACGCACAGGTCTTGGTGCTGTCCCTCCTGAAAGCTTCCTTCGGGGGCTTCGCTACGCCGGGCATTCCCTTGCCACTGGTGCGGCCTTCGACGAGTTTCATCGATGACGATGTGCTGGCTGAGTTTCGCCGCTCCCAGCCAATTCCTTGCCAGCATCCAAGACTGACTGCGACATCTGCTCTCACCTGGCAACCAAAGCCTTCCAGCGTCACGCGATCCGAGGGGCGGATATATAAGCAGCACTTGTCAGCTGAGCGTCCGGGGCACGACACTGCTCTGGCCATGTTCTCACACCCGTTCTACGCACAGGTCTTGGTGCTGTCCCTCCTGAAAGCTTCCTTCGGGGGCTTCGCTACGCCGGGCATTCCCTTGCCACTGGTGCGGCCTTCGACGAGTTTCATCGATGACGATGTGCTGGCTGAGTTTCGCCGCTCCCAGCCAATTCCTTGCCAGCATCCAAGACTGACTGCGACATCTGCTCTCACCTGGCAACCAAAGCCTTCCAGCGTCACGCGATCCGAGGGGCGGATATATAAGCAGCACTTGTCAGCTGAGCGTCCGGGGCACGACACTGCTCTGGCCATGTTCTCACACCCGTTCTACGCACAGGTCAGTTACTTACAAGCTGCTAAATGTTATCGTAGTTCTAATCGCTGTACAGTAGCGGTGTCGTGCCCCACCAACTTTCTATATGTTTTGCGAAAGTGCCTTGTAGGGTTGGTTTCTGCTTTTGATGCTGTATCGAGTGTCCTGTTAATGCTCTCGGGAGATATCGAGAGTAACCCTGGCCCCAGAACCAATGCTGCACCTACAGGTTCTGACAGTGCCAAAATCGCGGAAATTTTTGAAGTTGTTAAAGGCTTGGAAACGAATCAGGCGAGGTTTCTTCAAGAAATACAAGTTGTTAAAGAACAGCAAAATGTGCTGAATACGTCAGTCCAAGCCCTTCTTAGCAGGGTGAATCTTCTGGAAACTGATATGCATTCTCTCAAACAGATTGATACGCTCAATGCAGCCTCAGCTCCGTGCGCTCTCGACGCCCTTCGTCATGATATGATGAAGCTTAGGGCGTCACTTGATAGCGAGAGCAACAGATCCAGAAGAAACAACCTCATTATTTTCGGCCTGGATGATTCAACCGATGAGACATGGTCTGTATCGGAGGAAAAAGTACTGTCTTTCTTCGAAACGCAACTGGATGAAAAGATTACCCCAGAAAGTGTAGAGCGTGCTCACCGGATTGGTAAATCCCACGGAAGCAAAAACAGACCTATCATTATAAAGTTTGTTAACTTCAAGGATAAGGAACGTATCCTATCTCGTGGTATCAGGCTCAAGGGTACTAACTTTGCGATCCGTGAGGATCTCAGCCCTGACGTCAGACTTGCGCGATCTAAACTTGTAAGTTATGCAAAAACACTGAATTGCTCTTTCAAACTTCGATACGATAAGCTGCTCATTGATAAGAAGTGCTACGTTTATGATGGAACTCAGGATATTGTTGTTGAATTGAAAAAGTAGCAGAAGGGGCGGTACCCGAACAATAAGTCCTCAAAGCAATGTGTGCGCACGGGACGTTCCGCTCATCCAATTTCAGAGCTTACCATTTTAGTCGTGAACTGCAGAAGTGTAAAAAACAAAACTGATGAATTTGCTACTCTGACATCTTCAGTGAAACCCCACGTGATTATAGGTACCGAGTCTTGGCTCGACGAAGCGGTTAGTAGTTCCGAAGTATTTCCGCCCGGTTTTCACGTCTACCGTTCCGATCGCAATGCGCATGGCGGTGGTGTCTTTGTACTTGTTGACTCGTGCTTGCAATCATCTCCCGTGTTAATCCGAACTGATTGTCCCGAGTCAGTTTGGTGCAATATTCGATTTGAAACTGGGCAATTACTGACAGTTGGCTCCTTTTACCGTTCCCCCGCTTCCACATCGCCTGAGACCTTCACAACCCTATCCGAGTTTCTTTCTACAATAAATAATGACTATATTATTGGCGGTGATTTCAACATGCCTGACGTGAAGTGGGTTCACTATAAGCCTGTCCTTGCCAATTCTTCCGCTCTGTCTATAGCATTCCGCGAGGCAATAGTTACCAATGACATTTATCAGTTTGTTACTGAACCCACTAGGTATGGTCCCAATAGCTCTTCTATCCTAGATCTGCTTTTTTCAAACCAGCCATTGCTTGTGTCTGATAACGCCGTAATTCCCGGTATTAGTGACCATGACTGCATTGTGGCGCATGTGCAGATTGTCCCCTTCTCATGTGCACATGATCACCCAAGGAAGGTATACTTTTTTGAGAAAGGCAATTATGTTTCATTGTCTAATGATCTTGCTATATTCCTGCAGGAATTCAGTCATTTAGCTCAGTCCGCAGATTGCAATACCCTATGGGATACATTTTGCTCCACACTAAAGCACCTGGTTGACACACATGTTCCATGGAAACATTTGTCTGCAAAACATCGTAGTGATAAGCCTTGGGTAACTCGGGAAGTCAAGCAACTGATTAATAAAAGACATCGCCTTCTGAATGCTTATAGAAAGCAGCGTAACCCTTCTGTATTTGTAATGCTAAAAACCCTTGGAAAAGATATAAAAGTAAAAAACAAGGTTGCTAAGGAAAAATACTTCTTAGCATTGGGCCCAAAGTTACAAAATAACCCGAAAGAAATGTGGAAGTATTTAAAAACGATTAGCAAAGAATCAATTGGCATCCCGAACTTAAAAAACGGTAGTGTACTTCTTACTAATGATGTCGATAAAGCTTCCTGCTTCAATCTTTATTTCCAATCATCTTTCTCAACTCCCTGCCAGAATGAATTACCGCCTATTCCCGACAATGTGTTTGAACCTATGCCGGAACTGGTCGTGACACATGGTGGTATACTTAAGTTGCTTGACAATATAAATGTTTCTTCTGCAAGTGGTCCTGATGGTATACCTTCTCATGTGTTAAAGGCTTGTTCTGACACAATTGCCCACTATCTGGTTATTATTTTTGAGAAATCACTAAGTACTTCTTGTTTACCTAAGGAATGGAAAGTTGCAAACGTGGTACCAATCCATAAAAGTGGTCCAAAAAATATTGTCTCCAACTACAGGCCAATTTCTCTAACTAGTGTGTGTAGTAAAACACTGGAGCACATTGTATACAGTTGCCTAATAAAACATCTAGAAAACAATAATTTTTTTAGCAAATATCAGCATGGTTTTAGGTCTGGTCGTTCTTGTTCGACTCAGCTCCTAGAATTCAGCCACGATCTTTTTCATTCATTCGATCTCGGTGTACAGACTGACTGTATATTTCTAGATTTTAGAAAGGCATTTGATTCTGTTCCCCATGTTTTACTGTTGTATAAGCTATCATCCCTCGGTATCTCTCCTTCATTGCTTGATTGGATTAAATGTTATCTGCAAGAACGCATGCAACGTGTTGTAGTTAATGGCTCACAATCTGATTATGTTGATGTTACATCGGGAGTTCCCCAGGGATCTGTTTTAGGGCCATTGCTGTTTTTGGTCTACATCAATGACATTGCTCAGGTTGTTTCATGCAAAGTGCGTCTGTATGCGGATGATTGTGTGATTTATCACTGCATTAGGTCTGCCACTGACCACGAGTATCTGCAACGCAATTTGGACTGTATAACACGCTGGTGCGTTAGGTGGCAAATGTCTTTAAACCCCAGTAAGTGTCAGTACGTGTCCTTTACACGTAAACAAAATCCACATATATTTCATTATACATTAGACAATGTCCAGCTATTGCGAGTAACTGAGTATAAGTATCTTGGTGTTTATTTTTCATCGAATTTAACTTGGACTAAGCACGTTGAATATGTCACAGCGAAAGCCTGTAAAATGCTAAATTTTGTTAAACGCAACTTCCGGCTAGCTCCTCCTAAAATTAAAGAACTACTTTATTTTTCAAACGTAAGACCCATATTAGAGTATGCCTGTGTGGCCTGGGACCCGCAAACCAAAACTCTGTCTAATATGCTCGAGCATGTACAAAACCGTGCAGCCCGTTTTGTCTGTAATAACTATGACTTTACTTCGAGTATTTCAGCACTTAAGGATAACTTGGGGTGGGAATTATTAAGCACACGCAGACAAAACATGAGGTTGGAAATGCTTTTTAAAATTTATTTCGGCCTGGTTAAAATAGATAGAGAAACTTACCTTTTACCTCCTCATTTCTTGTCTCACAGAAGTGACCACTATTTAAAAATAAGAGAACTTATTTGTAGAACAAACGTCTTCAAGCATTCATTTTTTCCTTACACAATATCACAGTGGAATCAGCTACCGCAGGAAATTGCTGATTGTCATACTGAAGCATCATTCAGAGCATTTCTGCAGAGCATATAGTGGCATGAATTTTTTCTATTGTTGTGTTATTTTTGTTTGACCAGTTCTGTATTTTGTCGAGCTTATGTACACTGTATATTCCCCCCCTGCAATAATGCCTTCGGGCGCTGCAGGTACTTGAAATAAATAAATAAATAAAAAATAAATAAACAACAACAATGTGCCGTGCCCTGGGTCAAGGGATACGAAATATGTGCAACATAGTCTGGATACCTTCGTTTACTTTTCGGTGCACCTCATGGCGCCTCCTCTCAAGGTACGAACCGCTGCTGAAAAAGCGAGTCGTAGACCTACGCGCGCGGCTGCAACCAAGCAGCATCGTAGTCCGTAGACCACCGTGCCGAGAGCAGTACAAGCCGCAGCTCGCCGTCGACGTAGGGCGGACAGTTCAGATCATTCTCGTGAAAACGACGCGAAGACCCTGTAGTCCGTGACGCCGAGAATGGAGCCCCTATGGAGCCGCTCTTCCAGCTCACGCTGTGACTGTGCTGCGGGAGCCGCGCAGGCCCGTGACTTTATTTTAATGCTGCTGTTAAAGTTAAAGAAAGATGTCGACATTTCACAGAAACTGCGACTGTGTACTTGACTAGTATAGTTGTCATATTTAGTTTTATAGATGCCATATTTTCGTCGCTGCTGTTCTCGCGCCTTTACTTATACAGCAGTTCTTCAATTTCTTACTTTTTTGTTCTCTTTGTTATATTTATTTTCCCCGTGCGGCGAGCAATTTCGTTACCTTTTATGTCTCAGTACAGGTCTGTTGTATAGGTGCAACGTCCATCAAGTGTTGTTACTTTGTTAGTGTGTGTCGTGTATCTGATGTTCGCGGTCATTGTTCACGTGTGCTACTGTATCGCTAGCCACTGCATGCCTCGATTGCACCCAGGCTCTCTTTATAAGGCGAAGCAACTGATTCTTTTCTGTATGTTATGTTCATGTTGCTGTCCAAGTAAATGCTTGACCTTACGGCATCTCTGCAAAAATAGCGACGCGGATGCAGAGGCAAGTTCGGGCAGAGGCAGTGATCGAGACTGCAGAAACGGTGACGACGCCACGGCAAGCGACGACATCAGCGATGACCACCAATCTGGAACCCTTGGCCGAGTTCTGCCCAGACTCTGGCAATATCGACGTCTAGCAGGAAAGGTTCGACCTGTATGCAACCGCCAGCCAAGTGGACGCAAGTATAAAGTTGCAAGTGTTCTTAACAATCCTGGGTGAGAATGCTTGCGTGACTCTGCGTAACTCACAGCTGCCGAAAAAGCTAACTGAGGACTAGCGCGAAGAAGATAGAGAAGCTCTTCGACAACACTATGCTCCACAACGGTTAGTGGCTGCCGAACGGTATCACTTTTACCAGCGAAAGCAATGGCCGAGCGAAAGCCTGAAACAGCTTATCGTCGAGCTGAAAGGACTAGCCGCGACGTGCTCGTGTGGAAGACTTTTGGAAGAAGCACTCCGGGATAGACTGATTGCTAGAATCCGTACGGATTCGATTCTGTGCCGCCTTCTTGCCCTGTCGGACGATGAAGTCACCTGGGTACGAGTCTGCCAGATCGCCACCGCCTTGGAAACGGCTTAGAAACACACCAGAGAAATGCTACCGGAGGGGTTAGCCACCAGTCCTGCCGACGTCTACTGGCATCGTGAAGCCACCAAGCAAAGCAAGCAACACGCGACCACGAAGACGTCCTGGAAGACGTTGCTTCCTTGGATGATCCAAGGAACCAACGGGGGAAAAACACTGTTCGTGCCTGTCCTAGGTGTGGCGGACAGCTCGCACTAGTGAGTTGTCCTTTTCTAAAAAGTACGCGTTTCAGATGCTCGAAGCCAGGCCATGCAGCGAGAATGCGCAAAAAAAAAAAAGGTCGTCCATAAAGTTGAAGAGAACTTGCCGGCAACCGACTTGCTTACAGCTTGTACGACGAACCGCGTTCATAGCTCCCCGCCTATTGTGCTTAACGTACAAGTAAACGGCAAGGATATTCCGATGGAACTATACACGGGAGCCGCTGTTACCATAATGTATGAAAGAGACTTCGACAAAATTTTTCCAAACCCATGTTCCGAAAGCGACGTGCGTCTGGGGGTGTACAGTGGCACTGCATTCAGTGAAAGGTGTAGCGAATGTCATTGTTTCTTATCAGAACCGAAGCAACGATCTGCCTCTGATAATTGCTAAGCAAGAAAATGAAGTTCGCATGCCGGCGCTTTTAGGCCGCGATTGGGCATCGACACTGAATGTTGACCTGTACAAGGGTGTGCAGCAGTTGCGACGTGACGTGGACAACGTGCGGGATGTCAGGCAGATGGTAGCAACGGAAGCCGAGAAGAGCTTAAAGCAGCTGTACGGTGAGGTGTTTGAGCCAGGCTATGGTTTTATCCAAGGATTCAGTGGTAGCATTCAAGTGAAAAGCGATGCACAGCCAATCTTTCGTAAGGCGAGACCTGTGCCATGCGCTTTGCGCGAACGAGTGAAGAATTCATCGTGTTACCTTGAGAAAACTGGTGCGGTGTAGAGAGTCAGGCACAGTATTTAGGCTACACCGCTACTGATCGCACCAGAGAAAACAGGAAAAGTGATTAGGATGTGTGGGGATTAGAGCCGCGGTCAATCAGGGTGTTGAACTAAATATGACTCTAAACCGCTATTTACTTCCTCTACCAGAGGACATATTCGCGTCACTGGCGGGAGGAACCGTGTTCACTTTGCTAGAGTTGTCAAAGGCGTATCTGTAGCTTGAGCTGGATGAGAAAGCACAGGAACTGCTCACGGTGAATACGCACCTGGAACTTTTCAGGTTCAGGCGATTGCCGCGCGGAGTGGAAAGCGCGCTCGCAATGTTTCAGGCCGTGATAGACCACGTTTTACGAAGCATCCTTGGAACTGCCTGTTAACTGGTCAAGTGTAGTTTGTGGGGGCGAACGGGATCACCACCTACCAATAAGCGCCCGCACCCCGCCATCCACTGCCTTCATCATCGGCCTCCAGAGACTTTTGCTGTTTTTCCCTTCTCTTTCCTTCCCCTCATCTTCATTTCCCATTTCCCCTTCCCCGGACACTGCACCTTGCTCCCAACTGGGCTACAAAAATAAGCGTCATTTTCCGCATTAAACCACTACTACTTGTTGCGGCTCGAGGCGGCGTTTGTGCCAGGAATCGACCGAGTCCATTGACGATCGAGTACGTTCAGTAGTAGGAACGAAGGAAGAATAATGCAATAATGCAATAATGCAAATAATGCAATATGCAATAATGCAATAATAATAATGAACGAAGAAGGAAATAATGCATATTTTGCATTATTTACGCTGACTCCAATTATGGAAGTCGACTCCATGTAAGAGCATATTAAACGTTTGAGTTCACATTAAGACACGTCAGCCTCCACCTCACCAAAGGCCAGTGGCGTAGCCAGAAATTTCGGTCGGGGGGGGGGCTGACATTGCAGCTTGGCCTCCTCCTAGTGGAAATATTAGGTCGGATGCTCCTATCTAAATACATGTAGAAGGAGAATTCATATATCTCGGCAGCCACTGCACCAAATTTGATTAGGTTTGTTGCATTTAAAAGGAAAACTAAAATCCTAGTGACTGTTTTGAATTTTTGATTTAGGTCTCAATATTTTGTTTTCCAGAAAACGAAAATTGAGACGAAAACGAAAAATTCCAGAAAACGAAACAATGAAGTTTACAACTCTGTAAAGCAGCAATGAAAATTGATATCACAATTCTGTGATTTGCACACAATAGTACATCTACAGCGGACAAAATTGATATGTTACACATGAGTCTCAAAAAATTAAGTATTATGGAAATACGGCTCTTGCAAAACCCTTGTACATAACATAACCAATTCACGTAAGATACAAATAGACATATCGAATTTGTCCGCTTGAAATGGTGTAATGGATGCCGTTTACAGAACCGCGATATCTGTTCTTGATGCAGAGCTATTAATTTTTAAACTTCGTCCTTCTATGTTTTTCGAAGTTTCGAATTTTTCAAAATATTTTAAACAGAGCTCCGGCCCTAAATCGAAATTCCGCTTCCAACAGACACTAGAATTTAACTTTCTCTCTCAAATGCAACAAATTTCATGAAAATCAATTCCGGAGTTATCTCAGAAAAGCGTTTCTGCGTTTTACATGTATCTGAATAGGCCGCGTCGGAGTTGGGCCCAAGCTAAAGCTTCCTCTTAAACCATTTGCCTAGGGATCAAATACATGAATAATAACTGCATTGCCATTGCCAAAGATGCTGCAAACGAATTCTTGAATGCTACGCACTGTCAATGCAAGTAAAATATGTATTTTTTCCTAAAATATTACACTCGTATATGCCAAAAATTGTGTACAACATAACTGATGTCGATGTTTCCATGTTTTGGTCTATTTAATAAGTAAAGAAAATATCACAAGAGCTTTAGAACTACATCAGCTCGAAACCAGCAAAGCAGTGCATGCCGCTGATATGAAAAATGGAAAGGCCATGAAATTAACAAGTTGAGCACAAATATGTTAATGAAACTTTGTTATTCAAGATCCTTGTTTACATTCTTGTACATATTCAACGGCCAGTGAAAAATCTCACTGACGCTGTCACTTGTTCCAATGTATTACGCAGGAGCAGCTGTCAACGGCCGTGTATCGTGAGTAATTGCACCGAAATTATAGTCGCAGCAGAGAGCCCGTATAAAAAGCAGGAGTTCTGCAGAATATACGAGGGCAAGTCAAATGAAAGTGAGCCAATGCGAATATATGACAAACGGGGTACTTTATTTAAAAGTAGCCTCCTTTAGCATTTAGACATTTGTCCCAGTGACTAACGAGTCGCGTAATTCCCGTCTCATAAAGCTCCTTGGGTTGCTGCTTCAAAACGTCTGCAACTGACTTTCACGTCATCGTCCGAGATGAATCTGGTTCCTTTGAGTTGTTTATTTGGTTGCCCCAAAAAGTGGAAGTCGCAAGGCGACAGATTTGAGCTGTATGGCGGATATTGCAGTGTTTCCCACTTGAACTTCGCCAGTTTTATATTAACCACATCAGCGACGTGGAGACGGGCATTGTCGTGGAACAAGATCACCCCACTCGTCAACTTTTCACGTAGTTTGTTCTTTATTGCGACACGCAGCCGATCGGGCGTTTCACAATATCGGAAACAATTTGTAGCCGCTCAAGATTTAGCAAATTCTATTAGTAATGGCCCCTGACGATGGAAAAGTAAAAGTCAATAACACCTTTCCGGCGGAGATGATGGCCTTTGCTTTCTTTGGGGGTGGTAAATTTGAATGTTTCCATTGTAAGCTTTGCCGTCGTGTTTCAATCTCGTAGTAGTGGCACCATGGTTTGTCCCCGATCACAATTGCAGACAAGAAATCGTCACCCTTATTGTGATACCGGATCAGATGAGTAAAGGCAGCGCTGAACTTCTCCGTATTCTGGCGGTGGTTCAAAATCTTGAGCATCCATTGCGTACACAAGAGCCGATAACCGAGATGTTCATGCATTATGGCGTGAACGGTGACGGTGAAGAGAACCGTGACTGATGTTCACACGCTCTGCCAGTTCATCGATGCTTATCCTCCGTTCTTGTGTCATCAGCTCATCAACCTTTGAAATTTTGTTAGGGGTGATTGCACGATGGCTTTGGCCTGGTCTTGGATTGCCTTTGCAACTTTCACGTTCTTCTTTGAACCGTTTGTTCTAACGCTTCGCAGTGGCCAATGAAATGCAATGTTCAATGTACACGGCAGCCATACGGTGACTAATTTCTCTTTGGAAAACACCTTCAGCTGTCAAGAACCTCACGGCACCACGCTGCTCAACTTCTGGAGCATCCATTACGTCACGCAACTATGTTCAACCCGGTGTATGAGCGCATTAAAGAACATTTATCCTCACACCTGCGTGCCACTTTTGTAAATGAGAGATGCCTGCGTGCTACGCGCAGGCCTTGCAGATAATGAACAGAAGCATAATTGCGCGGCGTGGGTAGGCTCACTTTCATTTGACTCACCCTCGTAGATGAGAAATGCGAAGATAAAATGGAATATACATATGCGAAGATACAGCTTGATAAAGGGCAAAAAATTGCCTCTGGAAACAAAGTCCACTGCACTCCAATAATATCCAATAAATCTACGTATCTAAGAAAAAGTCACGGTATATAATGGGTCAAACAGGGCAAATAAACATGTTGCGCAATCACAGATTCACAGAATCCTAGTTCCCGCCCCCATTCCATCCACTCCCCCCGATGTATCGCGCGCGACGGAAGGCGGCACGCTTGCTCCCCGATTTTCTCCTTTGCGCACACAAGACTGAGCCACCATCGTCGGTTCACCCATTCCCCCCCCCCACCCCCCACACGCTTTCACTCGCACATGCAGGCGCGCTGTCACGATGTTATCGCCCTCGGACTTTATGGGGAACATGAGGGCGACGGCAGGAATGGGCCTAGACTCTCCACAGAATTGCTATCACAATAATGTAATAAGAGTATCCGGCAGCTGAAGCGTCCCATGGCCCATTAGTTCCCGCAAAAGAAGTAACAAAATAGAACTTTCACCATGCGACAACTTGCTGCTCCGCAACGTTTCTTTTTTTCCTTTTTTGGGGCGGGGGAATCGTAATGAAAAAAGGAACGCAAAGGAAAGTATATTGGTCACAATCGAATGCCTACTTTGGGCAACTAATGTGGCTATTAAAAGAATATCGAAGAAAACACGAGACGCTTGGTCCACCAAGAACCATGCGCATACTGCTCGGTATCGTACGCCGGCGAGACAAGACTTTCTGGAAAGGTTGCGCTCAAGCGAACGCCGTGCAATCCGTCGAGTCCCCACAGTGATGACGGCGAGCGACCGTTGTTTCTTTTTCTCGTCTGCTAGGTAGAAAGCGTCCAAAAATCTGCCAGGCGAAAATGCACTCGGCCAGAGAACCGAACGCGCACCGAAGTGCGCCGCGTGGTGGTCGGTGCAACACGAGAAAAACGCATGAGCTCTGGCTGGCTCTGGCAGCCCCCTGGTAGGGGAGCGAGCACGAAAAAAATTGACGAGACTCAATGTGTCCTCGCGATTAAAAGTCAAAGTAGAAACAATAAATAAGAACATAGTTACCTTGGCTGGCTTTAGTGTCTTCATTGGATGCTTTGGCGCACGTGAAAAAAAAATGTTTTTTTTTGGGACATGACGGCACGAATGAACCACCACAACGCCTCGTCTCATCGGGCCCTGCTGCGGGCTTTGTCAACTTGTCTGATAGTGTGTTGATTTGGCTTGTCTCATTGTATGGCCCGACGTACAACTTTGGAAAAGTTAATGCACCTTTGGCGTCAAATATTTATGGGAACATTAAACTTACAAAGTTCCGCAATTGAAAATCTAAAGCACACGTTTGGAAATGGCAATGCACCTTTCACATCAAAGGTTTATGAGAACTTTATACCCATAATGTTTCGGAATTGGCATCCACGCGCTCCGTAGATTCCATTATAGAGTGTAGATTCCGCGGCCTCCGCGAGATGCCGCGGCGTGCCCGTTCGCCATCAAAACGTCCTTGAAAGTTTGTGCTAGGATGGCTGCTTGCGTTATGTGACTCCCGGGGCATCGGCGTTGCCGCGAAATCCAGCCTGAGTTCGCAATTTTCGCGGCGAAATGGCTTTTCGAGCGTGGAAAAGACGTTCTAGACAAAATACAGAATGATTTCCTGCGCCGGGGGCTGCTTTGGTAGGCGGTGCATGGACAGCACGAAAAACTTTCGGGGGGGGGTGGGGCTGAAGCCCCATAAGCCCCCCCCCCCCCCCCCTGGCTACGCCCCTGCCAAAGGCATCCGCTTTTAATACCGTCGTCTTCCCTACGTCCCTAGACTAGGGAATCTGATGACTATATCGCGGCCAATCACAATCGTCGAATCGGTCACAATATGCCCTCCATGATATCGCGCCGTTCCAACGAACTCCGCCTCCTGTGTGGCAGCTTCGCCGTCGCATATCGTCGTAGCAATCTGGGAATCCGAGGTCGAAGCCGTTCCCACAGTAGCATTCGACGGTGGCCCTTTTCATTATTAGCTGAGATTGTCAAATTCAGATAGAAGGGTCTTTCGTTGACCCGTCAACAGTCGGCGTACGCTGCGTCGACTTCTGGATAGACGCTGATGAATGAGGTTTGGAGGAGATGGTGTTTTCTTCGTGGTAAACGCCTAATTAATGCCATTGGCCATGTGAGACGTAACATACTACTACTTTTAATAAGGTAAAAACCTGATAGAGTGCTATCACTGTTCCGAGCAGGTGCTACAAGCCCTTAGTAAGCACAGAATTCGTGTAAATGGAGGAAAACATTTTTTCAAGAAAATGTTTATTACTTGGCACACGAGCTAGACAAGGACGGCGTGCACATAACAACGGGAAAGGTAAAGGCGATCGGAGAAGCGTCAAAAGCAAGTAACGTTACCCAGCTAAAGGCATTTTTGGGCCTAGCAAACTACTACGCCAAAGCACTGCCGGATTTAGCAAACCTGCTAGGACCTCTCCACCAATTGTTGCTAAAGGGTAGCACATGGAAATGGTCGAGCCAGTGTGACGTATGTTTCAGTCGCGGTACGAATTCGATCCGTGAAGACATGATCTTGGAACCGCACGATGTGACAAAGTTAATACAGCTGACATGTGACGCTTGTGCTTACAGTTTAGGCGCAGTGCTGTCGCACGTGGTTGAGGACGTAGAGCGGCCGATTGGGCTCGCATCACGAACAATTACTCCTGCCGAGCGTAGCTATGCGCAGGTGGAAAAAGAGAAAAGAAGCTCTTGCAGTGGTTTATGCAGGAAAGAAATTTCTTAAATATGTGTATGGGCGCAGTTTCAATGTGATCACTGATCATAAGTCACTCGCTGTCATATCTGAGGCAAATCACCATATAAATGCTGTAGCTGCAGCACGTGCGCATCGCAGGGGGATTTTTCTTGCAAACTACAGCCTTCGCATTTTGCAGAGAGCAGGAACAAAGTTAGTCAATGCAGACGGCTTGGGACGCCTTCCACTGCGGGAAGCCGGTGACGAGGCAGAAGAAGTATTTTATTTTTCGCCTTTCAATAAGCTCCTCATAACTGCGAAAGATATCGAGCGTGAAACTGTGAAAGATACAGTTCTCAGTGCTGTTCGAGAAATGGTATGGCACGGATGGCCGCATATTGTTGACGTTCCTCATCAGCCTTTCTTCGTGAGACGATTTGAACTTTCAGTGGATTGCGGTTGTGTGGTGTGGAACAACACAATTGTGATACCACAGGCCCTTCAAATTGAAGTTATGTGTTTGTTGCATGAGCAACACATTGTCATCAAGAAGATGAAAGCACTTGCAAGGTCCACGGTTTGGTGGCCACAGCTAGACGACTGCCTGGAACAAGCTGTGAAGCACTGTGAAATTTGTCAAAGCACAAAATTTGTGGTCCCACAGGCACCGCTTTAATCTTGGAAGTGGCGCACAAATAGTTGAGAGAGGGTACATCTAGACTTTTGCTGAAAAAGAAAAGTGTTCTTTTTAGCAGTAGATTCCTATTCTAAAGGGTTGGAAATAAGTGTCGTGACGTCAAAGGCCGCGCAAAGCACGATCGAAATGGTACGCTCGTTGATCGCAAGTCATGGTCTACCGACAGAAGTAGTCACAGATAACGGGCCACAGTTGGCAAACGGGGTTAAGCATACGCTTACTCCACGATATTATCCTCGATCGAACGGTTCGGCAGAACGTGTTGTCCAAACAGTAAAACAGTCGCTGTTGAAGCAATTGCTAGAAGATAAGAGGAATAAAAGTTCCAGGTCACTGCAGCACACAATCGATAATTTCCTGTACGCTTATAGAACAGCGCCGCATACATTGACCGGCCAAACACCAGCTGACTTCTTCTTGAGGAGGTTGTCGTTAGTGAAACTAAATCTGCATGATGCAATAAGTGGCAAATCGTAGAGAATTGTACAGTGCAAACAAGCGGAGGAGTTCACCTAGAGTATATTTGGGGGTGGGGGGGTGGGGGGGTGGAATAGTGTGTTTGTGCGTTCAGTAAGGGGGGAATGGACAAAGTGGCGACCAGGCAAGGTTGTGCATGTGAATAAACCGGCAATGAGAACCTTGTGGTGGTGAATGGACAGACGGGATTTGTACATGCGGGCCATTTGGGACATTCTTGTGTAGAGCCTGCTGTTGTCGTGAAAGAAAATTATCTACAGCCGGCGACAGAAGGTTACGGACCACAGGGTCTCCGAAAACAAATTCCCGAGCAGCCTGTAGCACTAGCCAGTAAAACTGTATACGACAATGTTGTTTGCGTATTCCAGTTGACGCGCCAAATGCAAATACCAGACTGCGTTGTGACGTTACGGACATATTCAGCTCTTTCTCAGATTTCATGGTCTGTAGTATTTTGTCGCCGGATGTATCTTTACAGCTTGCAAGTGACCTGCTAGAAAGTGAGAGTTTCCTTGCAACCACCTCAACTCGGCCAGTGTTGGATCGGAGTGACGGTTGTCCACTCGCACCTGAAGACCAAAGTTCATCAACGTCGGAGCAGAGCGATGCTGGTTCACCTGCGCTACCCAGGCGCAGTGTTCGTGATAAGCGGAAGCCAGATCGTCTGACTGATTCTGATCGTGTCAGAGGAGAAGAGGTGTGTCGGTGCAACGTTTATCACGTGTTGTTACTTTGTCACTGTGCGCCGCGCATCTGATGTTCGCGGCCACTGTTCACGCGCGCTACTGTATCGCTAGCCAATGGCTTGCCTCGATTTCACACAGGCTCCCTTTATCAGGCGAAGCCACTGAAACGTTTCTGTATGTTAGATTCGTGTTGCTGTCCAAATAAATGCTTGACCCCACGGCGCCTCTGCCAGCAAGGTTAAAATGTCATGTTCCAAATAAACCATTTACTTACGTTGCGTGCGCCGGCCTTCGCGCTCCTGCTCCGTGAGCGCTTTTCGCGCTTCAGTTTGGAGTTTTCTTAAAGAGGTCACCTACTTAGTGTTCCACAGTTGATTGCAATGGATGTATGGCTTTAAAACCCGTATATCTTTCTTTAGGTGCAGAGGACTGCTTTCTCCTAATAAAGCCAAACGACCGCTACATCTGTACTTCCTTCATTATCACTCAGGTGTTCCCACTAAGCGTTCGTTTTACGAAACGTGTGTTTCTGTAGTAAGCTTTCTTTGTCTTTTTTTTTGTAGCCCCTTTTATGTAAAGCATGTTTATGCGGTTTTGCGGGGCCTGTTTATCTGTTAAACAAGCTAAAACATATTTCAGAGATGGGTTGCCTGTCTTTCGTAACATTTGCTGCTGATGTTTCGTTTGTTTAGAGAGCATGCAGTTAACAACAAAGGCGAAAATCTTCGCTTCTTCACGGCGTGTATGGTTATGAGCCCGTATTACTTGCGTTTCATTGTTCTATATTGCTGTCGTAATTCTATGACGCAACACGATTGTTCGGCAATCGTGTCTTGCATCAGAGATCAACCACCAAGAAAAAGTGAACGCAAGACACAGGTGCTATCTTTCTTTTTTTAACAAAACCGTTCAGAAAGGTGTTTATTGGCAACAGCACACCAATAATACATAACCAGCCTCGCTGAACAGTGGATGATTGAACCATGTAAAACAATAATAATAATAATAAAACGAAAAAAATAATAATAACAGATGAAAAGTGTAGACACAGGATGCCTCCAGACCCACCGACTGTGCCCCGAAGCGAGTCACCGCAGAAAGACGTCGTGCCGCCTCCCGTCGCATTGAGCTAAGCCCCGCGCTGGTCTATCTCATCAATTGCACTTGGCGTTAAGGCATGTTTCACTCGGTTCATTCACTCTCACGTTGTATATTGGCCTCCTGCTTCTCTTAAGTAGGATACGCCGAAGCAGTAGTTCATCCGTTGGGAAGAACTGAGCAATATACCTGCCGTAAAGCTCGCCGACTCCAACACGGCTGCGTACCACATAACTTCATCCATTCCCCAATGCCAGATTCGTCAGCTTGCAGCTACACTTAATTTTTGTTTTTGCCCGATTATCGGCTCCGGAGCGCCGCCTGCTGTCAGTATAAAGACGCAAGTGATGTACGTTTAGTATACACGGGCTACGCCGTTGCTCAGCGCTCGGTACAAAGCCATCATTAATTTAGAGTTCAATGTTGGGATCATGCGTGCAAAGCCATCGCTAATGTAACTGCTTACCCGCAGGGAATTTCTTTTTTCATTATTTTTGTAACATGCGCTTCGATTATTCTCGAGTGTGGAAATAAAATTGTGTTTTACACTACCACAATTTTTCCTTGCTGCTGGCGTGTCATCTTTCTGCGATGCAGAATTGTAGCTGCCACCACGCCAAGACGCACATGTGGCGCCTCGGCTTGTTCCCCCAGCTTGTGACCCGCACCCCGAGCGAGTATGTACATTGGATGGACGACACTCAGGGCGCCGATGATGAGGTGCATCACAGTCCCTGGATGTGCGAGGCATCGCCGTGAGTTGCCAGATATTCCTCGTTGTCAAACTCCGTAACCAAATGTGGGCCTTCGACTACAGAAGTACTTCTAAAGAGGAGGAACGAACGCTCTCACAATGCCTGCTTTAGAACTGCGGACAAAGACACGCGCTGTTTAAGACTCGGAAATGTTCCGCGCGTAGTACTGCACTCGATGGCACTTAACATTCCCAGGGACATTTTCCCTAAATAATGGGGATCACAGCGGGGTGAAGTTATTGCTAAGTATGAAACTCCAATTCATTGCCCAGAGCACAGTTTACGGTTCAAATTTAATCATCCTTCCCTTACATTATCAATACATTTCCTTCTCCATCTGACAGCAGCGTCAGTTATCACGCGCCTAAGGCCCACATCACCGGGAGATTCACAACGGAGAGCATCGGACAATTCGGGGCATACCTCTACTAGTCGCCTCAGTGAGCCCGCCGCCCAGAGCGCCTTCGGTCCCTGTGGGGCGCGGCACCGTCAAGGTGCAAGTCAGGAATGCCAGCCTTCACCAACTGGACGATTGGATCGTGCGTCATCGATGCGGTGGCGTCTGCGGATTTGACACCGGCGCCGTCGCCGCAAGGTTCGCCCTTGTTTCCGTTGGAGCTGCCGCTCGCATCAGCTCCCGCGGCGGGTGAAGGCGCCGCTTCTGTCGTGGCGTCATCGTGGTGGTCGTCGCCGCCGGCAGGAGCAGGCGCCTGTGTCGTCGTGTAGCGAGTTGGAAATTCGGTGGCCTTGGGAGCGTCGGTAACCTCGTTAGTCTGCGTACCCTCATCGCCCCCTGCGCCGTGGACGCCGTCTCCAGAACCGGAAGCATCATCACCACCGTGGCCAGCTCCCGCCGAAGCTCCGTTGGCGTCTCCGGGCGCGGGCGTCGTAGCCTCTGGCAGGTTGTCACCAGAGTTCGATGCCGGAGTGGCCTGGTCACCGTCGGCCGGCTTCGAGCCGCCGTCGTCTTCCGACTTCGGAGGCCTCGCACCCAGGACATCGCTGTCGGAACCGGAAGCATCTGAGTCGACTGCCGGGCCTTCTGATGGCGGCGGCTGCTCGTGCCCCGACTCGCCTGGTGAAGCACCGTGAGCACCTTCATCGCCTCCGTGTGCTGGTGGCTCTTCACCGGACGGTTTGGAAACAATCCCGTGGTCCAGCTCGTACTGCCGCCTTGTGTCTGGGCTCAGCTGTGCTAGAAGCTGTTCAATCGTGGGAGGAACCCTTCCTCCGTAATCGTGGTGTACGTGTGGTTTGTGCTCGTGGCGATGAGCGCCGCCTCCATTGCCACCACTTGGCTTTGGCGCTGGTGCAGGTTGTGGAGCTGGTTCAGGAGCTGGTTCTGGCGTCGCGGGAGCAGCCTCAGCGGGCGGTAAATCGCCAGCACCCGCTCCTTCGACTGGGACAGTGGTACCCGGAGCCGCTCCGTCGTCGTGTGGCGCACCGCTGTCACCTGGAGTGGCTTCATCGTGTGGAGGTGCATCGTTCTGAGGTGGCTCAGTGGAGGCTTCTGGTTTCTCGCCTTCGTTGTCTGGTGACACTGTGTGCGCCTCCTCCGGCACGATTGGCGTCTCGGTGACTGGCGTTCTGCCAGAGTCATCGTCCACGTCGTGGTGCGGGGCTTCAGTCGTAGTTGTAAGCGTTTCCTGCGGCTGTGCGGTTGTAGCATCTGATTCTCCTTCTGGATGTTGTTCGCGTTCTACGTTTTCAGACATGGTGGTGTCCTCACTCTTTGGCGCCACAGACGATGTGCTGTCAGCTCCACTGCCGGCTCCTAAAGCATCGGGTGTCGGTGCTTGATCTGCTGAGGTGGTTGAGTCATCGTGGCTCGCACTGTCTGAGACGTCGTTTGATTTATCGTCCCGCTGCGGCACGCTGGATTCAGTGCTGTCCTTGGGTGGCACAGCTTCGTTTTCTTCAGTCTTGACTTCGGGAACAACTGGAGCGTCACCCTGTGGGTGCTCGTCAACGGGTGTGAAGGCGGGAGCGTCAGCGGCTGGCTCATCTTCCTTCTTCGGAGCCTCGGTACTCTCGACCGCCCCTTCGTCGCGATGAGGCTCGTCACCGAGAGGGTGTTCTTCTGCAGCTGGAGCTGGCGTGCCTGGTTGGTTTTCTCCGGCAGCTGCCGCCTCGGTTGATGATGGCGTCACTGATTCAGCTCCCGTGATTGCCGATCCGGCCTCTGGCACCACTAATCCAGCTGGGGTCGTTGTTTGGCTGGCTCCTTCCTCTGCTGGTTTCATGGCACTTGATTCGCTGCTGCTATCTTGTTCGGTAGCTTTTTCTTCAGTGAGGGAAGGTGAAGGGCCAGCGGCCGGCGTAGTCACTTCCGAAGACGAAGGCGGAGCTGGTGTGACATCAATAGAACCGGAACCAACCTCTCCGCCTTGAACGGAGCCTTGGCCTTCAAACGTCGCTGGGCCGGCTTCCATGCCTGAACTAGGACTAGCAGTAGTTGAAGCGTCGTCCTTTGTTGAATCAGCGCCTGCGCTGCCAGTAGAGCTGTCTGTAGAAGCAGGAGCAGCCTCGCTGTTGGCATCGGAACCTGAGGACGGCGTGGTCGTGGTTTCACTGGTTTGATCAGCACCACTTGTCACTGCAGTCGGTGTCACCGACTCATCGTGCCCAACAGCAGACAAGCTTCCCGTAGTAACATCAGGCATGTTGAAAAGGTTAGAAGTAAGGTTGCTGGTTACTTCGTTTCCGGCCGCAGAATCACCAGCAGTTGCTGCCGAGACCGAATCCCCGGCTGTGTTTGACGTGGCAGAGTCACCGGTTGTAGTTGCTGGGCTAGATTCACCAGCACCCATTGCAAGTGTAGCATCACTCGATGTCGCTGGGACGGAATCACCGGTTGTGACTGCTGGCGCAGAGTCTCCGGTGCTGGTTGCGGGGGTAGATTCACCGGAAGCCGGTGCATTGACCGCATCGCCCAAGGCAGGCGTAGATGCGGCGTCACCCAAAGTAAGTGCAGGGGCAGCGTCGCCGGAAATTGGCACTGGAGCGGCGTCGGCGGAAGTGGTTGCAGTGGCAGCGTCGCCTGGAGCCGTCGCTGAGCCAGCGTCGCCTGGAACCGTTGCCGAGGCAGCCTCACCGGAAGTCGTTGCTGGGGCAGCGTCACCGGAAGCTGTTGCTGGGGCAGCGTCACCGGAAGCAGTTGCTGGGGCAGCGTCACCGGAAGCAGTTGCTGGGGCAGCGTCACCGGTAGCAGTTGCTGGGGCAGCGTCACCGGAAGCCGTTGCTGGGGCAGCGTCACCAGAAGCCGTTGCTGGGGCAGCATCACCGGAAGCAGTTGCTGGGGAAGCGTCACCGGAAGCAGTTGCTGGGGCAGCGTCACCGGAAGCAGTTGCTGGGGCAGCGTCACCGGTAGCAGTTGCTGGGGCAACGTCACCGGAAGCAGTTGCTGGGGCAGCGTCACCAGAAGCCGTTGCTGGGGCAGCGTCACCGGAAGCAGTTGCTGGGGCAGCGTCACCGGAAGCAGTTGCTGGGGCAACGTCACCGGAAGCAGTTGCTGGGGCAGCGTCACCGGAAACCGTTGCTGGGGTAGCGTCACCGGAAGCTGTTGCTGGGCCAACGTCACCGGAAACCGTTGCTGAGGCAGTGTTACCGGAAGCAGTTGCTGGGGCAACGTCGCCGGAAGCAGTTGCTGGGGCCGCGTCACCGGAAGCAGTTGCTGGGGCAGCATCACCGGAAGCAGGTGCTGGGGCAGCGCCATCGGAAGCAGTTGCTGGGGCAGCGTCACCGGAAGCAGTTGCTGGGGCAGCGTCACCGGAAGTCGTTAGTGGGGCGGCATCACCGGAAGTCGTTGCTGGGGCGGCATCACCGGAAGTCGTTGCTGGGGCAGCGTTACCGGAAGTCATTGCAGGGGCTGCATCGCCAGCAGTCGTGCCTGGTGTAGAATCGGTCGAACTCGCTGCAGACGAAGAGTCACCAGCAACCGGTGCAGGGGCAGCATCAGCTAGCATGAGTGGAGGAGTAGAATCGCTGCCTGTTGTTGCAGTGGCTCCAGCAGGGGCGTCGCTTTCGCTTTGATGTCCAGCCGTGCTACTAGCGTCAGCGCCAGAAGATAGATCAGTGGCTTCACCGGTACCGACTTCCGCCATGTGAGTGGCAGTCGCATCTGGGACGTTTCCTGCTACTGCGCTGGTAGCGTCAGTTGAGTCCGAGTTGACAGTGGTTTCCTTTGAAGGGGAGGCAGCGTCTGGGATTTGTGTCTGCGAAGCCGTAACGCCTTCTGGTGTAGTCTGAGCGGTTCCCTCGGCCTGGCCACCTGCTGTCGCCGTTACTGCCATTCCGCTGTCGGTAGACACGCCAGAAGTGGCATCAGTGTGGTCCATTCCGCCAGAGTGACTGTCCAGCGTAACGCCTTTATGACTCGTGCTATCACCACCAGCCTGTACACCACCCACAACGGCAGTGTCAGTAGGAGTGGCAGCGGCTGCACCGCTGTCGGGTGCTGCTGTTGCTGTTGAAGCATCGGTTACTGCGCCAGTGGTGGAAGCACCGTTTGGCAGCTCCGAAGTAGCCGTGACCATGGGAGAGGACGCGCCATCATGAATTGTGGAGTCGCCACGTGCCACGATGTGTGTAGCGTCTCCGACGGAAGCACTCGTGGTTGCAGCACCCTGATTGCTTTGATCCGCAGGCGCAGTTCCAGAATGCTCAGCTCCCCCTACGACGGTTGCTCCTGGTATCCCGGTGCCCTGAGTCGCCCTGACATCCCCAGTAACATGTAACACAGTTCCGGGGACGGTCGGATGAACAGTTCCGAGCCCGACAGTTGGGAATACTGGGTGAACAGGAACGTTGGCGATCACGACTGGTCCCACTTCTGGGAGCACGGCTGGAACCACGGGAACTGCTGCAGCAGGCACAATGGTTGCAGGGAGAATGTGCCGCGTGACAGTGCGAGACCCTTCATCGTTGCCGCCGGCTGCAACAGTAGATTCAGTAGCATCCTTGCCCGCTGTCGACTTGAGCTTGTCGTCAACGTCCTGACTCTGCACGGCTGCATCCAGTGGCTTCACAGAGTCTGAGGCCAGCGCTCCGCCTGCAACGCCGGTGGTGCCTTCTGTTCCTTCTGGTGGTGGAAGGTGAGTCGTATACCTCTTCACGGGGTTGGTGACGTCAGGAACAGGTTGCGGGGAAGATAAGTCATCGTACAGCGAGCTGGGGAACGCAGTCTGCTCCGGGTGGATGCGCTCAGTGGTTCTCGTAGGATCGGTGGACGTTGGGAAGGCGGTCCGTGTAATCAGCACACCATCCTTTGTGATTCCGCCGGGAGCACGGCTGGAAGAGCCGACGCCAGGAACTGTCGTTGGTTCGAAGCGCGTAACGCCGTGTTTCGTGCTTCCACCAGGGACGTGGGTGGACAGGCCGGTCCCGGGAATCGTCGTCGGTTGGAACCGTGTGGTGAAGAACCTGCCCGTCGTGCGCGGGCTCGTGAAGGGTGACCATGGCAGCTGGACGGTTGTGGTGCTCAGTGGGTCCTCTGCGATTATTGGAGCAAAATAAGAATAAGGGGATTATTTCTGGAAGTAATTCATCTCCAAAGGTTACGAACGAGGAAAAATAAAGCAACAGTGGAGCTGTCCTAGCTGTCCGGACTGGTCTAGAAGCGTACTTGTTTTTCTTTTTTCTGATTCGATTGCAGACGGTATCACAATACAACTCGGATAGCAAAGCGATCGTGTGGAATGAGTCCGAATGTGGCATAGACTGAGCGAAATACCGTCTCACCCACCGTGGGGGCGTAGTGGCTTTGGCGTCGCGGGATCAGCCCGAGGTTCAGGGATTAAATCCCGGCTGCAGCGACCGCATTTTGATGGGTGCGAAATGCATAAACACCCGTGTGCCACGCAATGGGTGCACATTAAAGAACCCCAGGGGGTCAAAATTAACTCAGAGTACCAGACTGAATCATGTCGTGGTTTTGGCACGTACGTAAAACCCCAGAACTTATTTAATTTAGTTTTAGGAACACCTTCAGTAAAAGATGAATGAGAAAACTGCTTAAAAAAATTATTGTCTATCGGAGCAGCTGGTACTACTGCGATCTGATGGTCTCTACCGGTTTTCTTAAAACATAAAGCTCATGCGCATAGCGCCGCTTCATCTAGACTGGACAGTCGCTCTCTTCAAGTAACTGAGAGGACAGGTGCACGATATTTGCGCCGCGTGCTCACAACACGCAGCTATAGCAAATCACCGCCCAGCTTCTTTTCACGCCAGACGCTGTAAGGGTTACAGCTACGTGCAATAAACCATGGCAACACAGTGTGTCAGCTTTAAGCATGCACGGAAATTTGCTCACACTTTCAGTGTGACCCTTTCATTATCTCACGGTGTATTTCACTAGTCTCTCTGTTAGTACGTTCCTTTTTTTTTCTAAACGCTTCGTGTTGCGTGGGAATAGTCGTGTACGTGCGATGCACTTTGTACACGATCACAAGTTTCAGAGTGCGGGTTTGGAAAACAAAGATCGTTCGCAGTCGATCATGTGAAAGATCACATAGCTTATTCGCAGTTCTTGAGAAGCAGTGCCGAATCCAGGAGCGAAAGACGCGATCATGCACGGAATACACCAAACTAATACGCGTCTTCATGCGGGCAGCATAAAAAAAAGAAAGAGGTCTTCCTAGTTGCTCAGTGGCATTTACTACTTTTGCCCTACATTGTTGCCATATGGCTTTGCAGACGTAGCTAGATATAGCGATTATGAAGAGAAAGAGAGAGAGAACAAGAGGTGAAAGGCAGAGATGTTAACTAGGTTAACTGTCTGCTAGGCTGCTGTGCACAGGGAAATGGCGTAAGGGCAGAAAAGAAGAGAAAAGAGGGGAAGTTCAAAAAAAAAGAAAGAACGCGTCAGTCGCGCACTATAATTTTTACGATCACCGAATACGACGCACTACACACAGTAATGAGGAGACTTCAAGCGATCAACAGTGGTCGAACAAGGAATGTCTCGAGACGCAGCCAACGTCTCGACAAGCGAGGCTGCGATTGGCGTCACTTGGTTATACATTGCACTGGATAAACGGGCCGGTTTCGCATGAAACAGAACCAAAAATAAAATTACTTAGAAACTGGAAGAAACACACCGAAAACGCAGTTTCGACAAGGTGACAGTTTGTGACTCGATAGAGACGAATCCCCTCGTCGAAACGTTGCCTCCAGCCTGATTCGTGCGTTGTTCGACGAGTGTAGGTTATTGAAAGAAAATGCCCCCCCCCCCCCCCCTCACATACCTGTTGGCGGGCAGTGGTCGTAGCGCGGACAGCACTCGCCGTCCACGTATCGCGGCTCACAGTCGCCCCGGAACTGGCAAGCGACCAGGGAGCAGCTGATGGAGCTGCCCTGGCAATAGCACACGTAGCATGGGCTCTGCGGGCTGGGGACCACTTCACCGTCCTTGTAGAACTGGCCGTCCTTCTGGCAGCCTGCACGAGACCAGGGGACGCAAGTGAGCTTGGGGTTCAAGATGGATTCACTGATTCGGTTTCACGCTCCAAAACAGCACCTGGGGCTGTGACAGACGCTGCGGAGTTGAGAGCCGAGGATTAATTCCAACAAGCCTGGCGTTTTTAAACCTTGTATAATTCAAGGAAAATTAGAACAACTTGTGTACCTTCGTGTCTTGTCGTGGAGGGTACACTCATGTCAAACGAGCAATGTAATGTGATTTTAGTTTTAACCTGATTAGCGTAGTAACGATTTCTTGTATGAATGGTTGGCTGAACTATCCACAACTGAAAGCTCGCTTCAGTGTATCAGAAACGCCAATCCAGGCTATGCGCTAAGCCTCTTCAGGAATCAAACTCATTGCAGCATAAGTGACTGGTTGGGCATTACAGAGATGCTGAGCACCTAAACTTTGCCGAAGGAGTGTTTTCGCATAACACGTCACGTTTCAAGGGGTGTTGGTAAAGAAGCAAGTGCGGAAATGCAATCCCGATCAAGAACACTACTTCCATGCGAGTGAGTTGGTTCGTGAATTGAAAACATTGTTATGGGCCAGGACTTGATAGAATTGCAATATTTAGTTGGGACTTAGTGCATGTAGAGATACTTCAGCGGTTGTGTGTAAGTGTTGTTTATCCCTCGATTATAACGACACTCAGACTAGTTCGCGTAGCTTTAAGACGTGCCACTACCATGCCTACTAGGAGAAACTGTGTGTAACTGTGGGGCCCTCGGATTGAGATTGTTCACCGGATCATTGTGACGCCGAAGTTCACAAGAACGCAAGCACACTGGCTGTAGGGAAGTATTGCTATACGATGATCCGCTGTTGCAGTATTTTGATTGTACGGCAAAACTGCAAGAGAAACAAAAGAAACCAATAAAGGAAGGAAAATAATCCCCTAAAATCACAGTGAAATTATCGTGAACTGCCCATCGCGCCTGCTACAAAAATAAATAAATAAATAAATAAATAAATAAATAAATGGCCCTATGCGCCAAAATAAGATGGTAGTTGACATTAAAGTGCTACTTTCTTGAGTATATTCCTCTTCTGGTCTACTAGGCTTATTAAAGCGTTTAAAATGCCTTATACAGCATGACTATTTTTATAGTCGGATTGCAATAGTCTAAGCACGTACCACTGTTTATATAACTTGTCAACGGAGATGAATGCTCTAAAGTAGCGATAATTTTTTTTATGTCGAGCTGATAGTGTCAGCTTATCACTTGCGTGGCTACAGCGCAAAACGCGCGAACGCCTGCAGCGTTGCGTTATGCAAACGACAGATTTTGTAAAAACATCCGGAGCTGCACACGTTTACAGACAGCCGAATGCATCCCGACGTTATCGAGCGGGCGCCGCGTTCTGCGAATCCAATAAATGACTGTCAGTAATTGTTCAAAGTAGAGGAGCGAAAGCGCCGCATAAAAATAAAAAGGCTCAAACGTATTGAGCGCCTAGTTCCCGCGAATCACGGGCGTGCGTTAGGCGTTTTCAGTATGTCCGAAGCCGAACGTTTCTTTCGCTCCCCTGACAATACAGAACGACCACACACACGCACACACACACAAAAAGAGGAAAATAGATTTCGCCAACAGTAATTTCCCTGAAGAACGCAATGCAAGTAAAAAAAAAGCGCCAGAGGAAAGAAAAAAAGAAAGAAGTGAATGCAGACGCGTTCGACGCCGCTGACATCATACGCCAGCAAAAACAATGTCTGCCGGAGAACGTACATGCCCGATATTTTATTTTTTTCGTGAAACCGCCTTTTTTTTATTGACGTCGTTTCAGAGAAACGGTGCGCGAGTGTGCGTGTTTGCGAAAAGCAAACGGCAGCTTGACTCACCGCAGTGGTACTCCGGGCAGCACTGACCCTCTCGGCGGACCGCCTTGCAGTTGGGCCTCACCTCGCACTCGCGCAGCGTGCAGGCGAAGCCAGGTGGACGGCACTTGCACGTTTCGCACGGGTCCTCCGTGGGGATGGGGTCGCCGCTCTGGTAGAGCACGCCATCGACGTTGCACACTGGTCGATTGAAGAAGCGCGCGTAGGTTTGCAGCAGGTGGAGACGAACGGGTGGTGAGAAAGGATGGAGAGACGGAGAGAAAAGGGAAGAAAAAAGTGTAATTAGCATCGCTTGACAGACAAGCGCGTGATGTCGTTGCCACTTGAATGTGACGAAAAATGAATCGCGAAGGAAAGAGATCCAAACGACCTTAGCCTGAATGTACTGTTTCGTCACGCCGTAGGTAACACTACCGAAGCTGTTCTCCTACGTGAATGCACTTCGTTTGGCTTGCGTCTACTGGAAGTCCACACTTTTATGTTTTTTCCAGCTTTTGTCTTACGCTTCTAATTGATACTGATCATCTTACTTTCTAGCGTTTCTTACCTACCTTTCGTGCGGCATTTTTCCTACTCACAGAAATATTGCGAACTTGTACGTTTGTCTTCTCCAACCAATTGTGCATTCCTCCTCCATGAGGGATCCGTTAGTGAAAAAATGGCTGTGGCTTAGGTAAGGTTAAGCCCAGGATGCGAAGCATACTAGCCTTTATTTTAGTTGTTGAACCACTGTTTAGCCTGGTGAACTGCTGTTGCTTGGCTATATTTGGTTCGGCTAGACGAAGAAACAACTCATGCATTACTTCTTCGCCTTCAAGAGTGGAACGCGACAGCGTTCCCGTCGACCCGCCAAGGGGTGTAAGACAATGGGCTACAGGGCAGCGACTACGCGCCCCGCATTGGACGCGGTGAGCGTCGAGCAAAGCAGCGTTCGGCGCGGCAACGAAATGTGCGCCTGAGCAAGAGACGCACGCCTTAGAAACAGCGCGTTTCTAAGGCAACACCGCATTCACTAGAGGCGCTTTTGTACCGCTTTGAAGCGTTGTACTCGTGGCTCAGTGGTAGCGTCTCCGTCCCACACTCCGGAGACCCTGGTTCGATTCCCACCCAGCCCGTCTTGCAAGAGTTGAGCCAAAGCCACTTCTCCTCTGTCGTGACGTCACGGTGTCACGTGATTTCATGGTCACCGCCGCGCCTGAGGAGCTGGGTTGAGCCCTCGTAATATGCTTCGCATAAAAACAACAGCAGCTAATCTGAGCACACAACAAGGTGCTCGGTTTTTCTAACACGTATATTTTTCCTCTAGTTATGCGGATCACAAAAAGTTGAAAGGTCACGCCCATTTCGTTGAAACCTGCGCGCGCCCAGAGAACGTGTCCTCAGGCCATCTAGTTCGTACTCATTCCCGTTAAAAACTTATAAGCTTCACCAGATGACGAAAGGGGAAAGGTACGCACTGCGTACATGTTGAAACCGTACCTCAACCGACCACCGCACGCAATGCATTTCCAGCGCATTTTTGGCGCGTTAGTTCTGTGCCTTGCGATAGATACGCCAGCTTTATGGCTGAAGTGCGCACCACGCAGAACGCTTCAGCAGGAGCATCGAACAAATTACACCCGTAATTAGAGCGCGGTCATTGTGCGCCGTGAAATGGAGGCCCTGATGCACGGCATCGCCATACCGGAAGCGCGTCGAAAAATTTTGCGTTCCAGGTTCAGCGTTGCAGGGCTGCTCAGTATCGCTAAAGTTCAGCGACTGCATAAAGGGGGACGCTGAGCGAGACTACAGGTAAACTAAATAGCCAAAGCTGCAAAGAGCCTGGCGTGTCTTCCCGCGAGGCAAGTTGCAACAGCCCTAGTTGCAGCGTTAGCTCAGGTTCGCTGTGAGCCACGGGCAACCAGGCCGATCTCGCGCGCGGAATACGTCTTCGTTAAGGCGATAACTTTGTATTGTACTCCCTAAACTCTTTTCAGGGAAAGAGGGAAAGAAAGGAAAATGACTAACAAAGAAGGTCCACTACTACAGCACTCGGGAAAATAATCAAGCTTGTTTGGGCAGCAACGCACTGCACGAGAGAACGCGTGGGATTAATGGCTCTCGCTAACAAAGAATAACGACTGGGCGAATTGAGATTAAGGGAGACGGGCCCGCGCGCCGCCACGCACTGCAGTGACGTCCATCGTGCATTTCATTAATCTCCTAGTGGAATCTATAGAGAGAAGAAGAAAAAACAGAACAAAGAGAGGTAGGGAGAAGACGTTATCGCGACTGTAGCGCGCTCTTCAACCTTTCCCGTGGAATTACGTCATAACGCCAGCGAACTCGAGGAACGCGAAAAACGACTGTGCGTGCCAAACTAACAAAATCGCATTGCACAAATATAGGGGTACGGCTGACGAGTCTTCCACTACCACTCCTTTCGTCCACTGATGCGTCTACGGCATCGTTAGCTGTGTGGCTAGGGTACTTAAGTATGCACTTGACTAAAAAATAGTAAGGTAGATTTTCACTTCAGTATATGCTAAACATTGATAATTTATTCCTTCTGGTTTTAATTTGTTGAGATAAGAAAAAGAAAGAAAAATATCTCGAGTGCCCTAAGTTCTTTTCATTTTGTAATTTCTCTCTCTCTCTCTCTCACTCTGTTGATCTTTCTCTCAGTCTTTTTCTTTTTTTTCACATTGAGGAGGGACCTTTCTGTATTGCTTTTGCTTCTTTAGCTCGTTCCGAAGCATGGGCAGAGATAAACCACCCCGTTATGTCGAGATCTCGCGGCTTCCTTTTTATCTTGTACAAGTACGGTTTTAAATAAAGCACAATGCCTCACGACAGCCGCTCCTGCGACGCGCAGCAAACAAATCGCTAGAAATGAGGAGGCGAACGCAAACGATTTCGAGCGTAGGCGTGTTCTCAGACAAACCAGAAAGCGAACACCACATTCTTCTTACTTATGGCACACACCAGGCTGCATGCATAATATATGACACCACGCTGAAAATCTCGTTGATAGCAAGGTATAGTTATGGTTCTCGATATTCTGGCTCTGCGTGGCGACACAGATTTATTTCTTTTATGCTGTTTTTTTTTATTTGTCATCGCTTGTGGCACGCTCCACAGTGCTTTCAATGTCTAGTGAGGAGATGACATAGCGTCTCTGTGACGCCCATTGTCATGCAAAGTCTGAGCTGCGATTCAATTTTTCTATTGCTTCTCGTGTCGAGGATACGCACGGGTAAGAGACAAACACGTACAAGAAAAGAAAAAAAAAGAAAGAAGAGAAAAGAACAAGGTACGGAAACGTCAACCGAGTTTTATAAATAATAAATGGCTTACATATGCTGAAAAGAGGACAGAGATATTCGGCTCACGGTTATATCTAGCTGCTTTCGCATGTCTTGGTGATCTAGAGCTCGTCCGGGATGCAAAGATTGCGTCGGCTTCGCCACCAGCCTACACTGCGTGCGGCTAAGCCTGCAGTGCCGGGTGCAAACATCCGACTACTGCGTGTTTGCGTGCGCGTAACACCTCCAAGCTTCCATGCCCACCTCTGTCTCTTCTGACTTTGTTATCATACCAGGAGCAAGGGTCAACAAGAAACAAGGAAACGTTGCGCACTTATTCCTGGAGAATAGCGCACATAAGGTTCTTCAGAGCCGCCCTCACCGAAGTATGTACGCTCACGTTATCATTATTATTGTTACTTTAATGCTCGGTACTTGTCTTTCTTCTTTTTAGTTTCGGCGTAGCGCATTTGAGGTTACCTTCCAAGAACTTGCACAACAGAGACATCAGTTATATGCTCGAAAGCATGCAGCGTGCTCATTTCTTGAGAGGAAACCAGCGAAGATGAAACAGGCTATCTCCAGCTCGGTAGTGGTCGCGGGGCCAGCCGCACAGATTTGTTTTACCGGGCCAGGAGGCTCCTTCGTGAGTGGAAATACAACGGAAGCAAACAAGACAAATAAAAGATGCGTCGGCGTTCAGTTGAAGATTATGATTACGGTGCAGCGAGAACAAAAAAAATAAAGGAGAAAGAAACAAGACTCGCTGTCAACGTTTCGTAAGGTCGCTTAATAGCAGTGCGCGTTGGTTTGCGATACTTTTGTGGAAGAATAATTCAGGGCTGCCCGGACTTGTCGTGCTCTCTTCCAACTTCTTGTGTTGCGTCATTCTGCTGCGTTAGATGTGTCTGTCTGTCTTTCTTTCTTTCTTTCTTTCTTTCTTCCTTTCCTTTTTTTTACATCTTGCGTTTTGTGTATGGAGTAAACCATCTTAGTTGAGAGAGAGGCAGCTTCGTTTCTCGCCAGTAAAGTGCATGCGCGAGCATTTTGGGTGCATTTTGAGTAAACACAAGCAGAACAGCGCACCCAATAAGACGGTGATGGAGGCAGAGACTGCACCACGCGCAGCCCCGTGGTGTTGTTTCTGCCTCTGCCATCGTTTTCGTGTGCGTGCAGCTCTTCGTTCATTCCAAGTCGTTTTCAACTAGGAACGCAACGAGGAGTTGCACCATCCGTTACGAGGTCTGTGTACTGCTACGAAAGGACGAGTAGATTGTCGTCCAGTAAAAAAAAAAAGATGGGACGCGTCCAAGCAGCGAGACCACTCCGTCACGGCACATCACCGTAAGCACTGTCGTTTATAGAACAAACAAGCAAATAGAAAGACGGCCTGTGGAGGGCGTTTTTGTCCTAGCTTAAATATCGACGCAGGCCAATTTATCATGGAGGGAGGAACAAGCAGTAAGATAGCCTTCCGCACTATGACACGTACATTTGCCGTCGACTTTCCTGCTACAGCTTAGAATCGTAAGGTGTGAAATGGGAACGCTTCCTTCATTTCTGGTGGTCATTTTTGTTTTTCTTCAATCTGCGCGCATGTTTGCCCTGCGGCACACAAACGTATGTTTAACTAAAAGCGTGAAAGCCATCCTGGCGTAGAACTTGCAGCAGTGGCGTACCAACCCCGCCCCATCCTGTATTCTCCGAATAGAGACGTCCTCGCCCCCCCCCCCCCCCCTCCGGGGGAAGGTTATTGTGAAGACTTGCAAAAATAAAATGGCTACAAGTTCCATCTGCTCGTATATCAACAGGTGGCTGTTGGACACCAAAAAATATTGAATAGAAAGTTTGAGGAAGTGTTGCAACACTGAACTCGGGAAGCCTTCATATTACTATTCGAACATGTTTTAAAAGCATTTGGCATTTCGACTGTGTAGTATGAGTGGCTACGTTGTTGAAGCATTCCTGCAGGTTGGGATATCGTAGAGGTTGATATTGATGCTGACTCCTTAAACATATGGCACATAACCACGTGGGGGCGGGGGGAGCGGGAGGTAGGGAGAGGTTGGGCCACACAGGGATAAATTAAGAAGACCGCCAACTAACGCCAAAAGTTAGAAATAATACAATAAAAGCAAAGAGAATAGGTATGCGGCATCAAGAAAATGTGAAAATACGCCATAATTGACGGAACATGTATCGAAAGAACGATAGTTCCCAAACTGCTCTTTAAGAAAAACAAAAACAAAAAACAAACAAGCCGGAGTGACTGCAAGGATGCGGCGCCCTAGTGACACCGAGATAATTCTTACAATGCCAGATGTAAGTGATCGCGTGCACTGAATGTGGAAGAAACCTCTGCTCTTGAATAACTTTGCATATGTAAACCAGGCGGGTGCAGAGAAGCTTTGATATTCAATGGTGTGCTACATAAAAGAAGAAAAAAAATGGTTCGTGCGATGCACTGATGCACAGCCTCGTCTTCGCCAGAGGAGGTTTGATACTCAGTGGTGTGCTACATAAAAGAAAATAATAAACCGGTTCGTGTGGTGCGCTTATGCACAGCCTCGTCTTCGCTGCCCTCTGGTGTGCTCCGTGTGTTTTCACAATCACCTGCTCGTCGCCTCTTGGGGCGCGAGCGTGTTTTCTCTTGCGCTCGGGGTTACGGGGTTAGTATAGAGAGGAATGAGTGCGGGGCTCGGAGTGCTTACCTTCGAGCATCGGAGACAGGGGTTGGAAAAGCAGGTGGGAAGGTTGAGGGGGTTTCGTGGTCTCTCCGGGAGAAGGAGTTGTTGGGGACAAAAGGAGGTGGTAGTTGAAGAGAGGATGCGTTTACTCGATCACCAGGGGACACAGAAAAAGAACAACACAGAGAAAAAAACTGGTTAGGAAAGGCTGTACACAAGTGGGCGTATTGTTTTCATTGCTGTTTACCTGCATCGCTTTTGTTTTTGTTTGTCCTCTCCTTTGTTTCCTTTGCTGCTGACACGTACTGTTCGGCAACAATCAGCCAGCTTCGCTTTAACTTTGACCAACGTTACGTACTGTCCTTGCTGCATGTTGTCTGGCGAACAGCACAATATTGAGAAGTTGCATCAAGTCTTTTAGCAACCACTCAGTGAGCTGAGTGCTCAACGAACAAAAAAATGTACGGTCTTTACTAGGGTAGAACATGTATTCTCTTCAGCATTTGCATGTATGAGGCCTCCAGCCCACTTTCACTACGCTATTTTACAGAGGTACTGTCTGGACAACGTGTTTTCGGTGATAGTCGAACATGCCAGGATAATCCGGGAACAGTCCAAGTCCAGAGAAATGTTGGACCTAGACAGCTCCCGGAACATTTAGCCATGTTTGAATAACATAGTAGCTTTTGTTGCGGTTCAAGCAAAATCTAGGTGTTACCTAATTTGCGACTTTTTAGGTTCTATAGAAAGAACTTTTTTTTAAATTGTAGTGAAAGGCACTTGTTTAGGTGCATGTAATGAAAAATACGTCAAGCTGGACAAACAGGCACAGGAACTCATGCATGAGAGTCTTCGTGCAAAAGTGCAGTCAAGAAATAACAGTCCTTTTAAAATCGTTGACTCTTTTTATTGATGAAAGAGTTACACGATGTATCAAACAAAACTCAACAGTAGCTTCATGTGCTAACAACACTTCGTTATTGATACAAGTGTTTTACGTTTTTCGGCATGGTAAACACTCCAGTGCTGTTTTGCTTAACAACAAATAGCAATACCTGTGACGTTCGCCAGGTATGTGGTTACTGTGGTAAATGCTTTAAAAATCCGATGCTTCATCGAATCACGTAAGTAATTGGCAGACAGTTGACTTAGTGCTTAAAGATGCCGTGACCGACAATGAACACCGACATCAACCCCGTAAGCTGGATATGTGCTCTAGAAGAAAAACAAAGCGAGACACTGTAGGGAGGAATGAGCCAAGCGCATGCATCGAGCACTGCATTCGGATTGCTAAATAAAATATGCTTATCGTTCAAGCGTTCTAGCTGCCTTATCTCCCGCTTTTCACCACAAACATTGAGGGAGGAAATACCGATGCCACTTAACACATGCGTCAGCTCACAGAGCCACACAGGAGCACCGGAACATTTAAGCTTACGTCTCGCGGACCAACTATTTCCCTGTCGCCACTCATTTTGTGTCAGGACTCTTTCCGTGGTCCATCTCGTATTGCCTCCTCGTGTCCGGACTGAGTTCGGCAAGGATCTGCTCTATGGTCGGGGGCACCCGGCCTCCGTAATCGTGATGATGGTGAGATCCTTCGCCGTCGGCATCGCCGTGACCTCCATCTCCGTGGCCTCCATCTCCGTGACCTCCATCTCCGTGGTCGCCTCCTCCATTGGAGCCACCATCGTCATGACCTCCGGCACCGTCCGAGCCACCGCCGTTTCCACCGTCATCGTGGCTTCCGGTGTCACCACCGTCGCCGCCGTCGTCGTGTCCTCCGGAGCTATCAGAGCCACCGTCTCCACTGGAACCACCGTCGTCGTTACCTCCGCCTACGGATGGCTCGGTGCTCGTGGTCGTGGCCCCACCGTCGTCCTCGTCCCCACCACTGCCATCGCCATTGCCGTGGTCTTCTGGGGTCGTGTCGTCGTGAGGTGACGCAGTCGTTGCGCCGTCTCCACAGTCGCCGCAGTCAGCCGGCGGCTGAGAGGTGGTGGTCGTCATCTCTTCTCGTTCGATGTTGCCGGTCTTGTCCTCCGGGGCGTCAGTGCTGCCGCCGCCGAGGCCTCTGAAAACGCCACTATCTCCCGACGCGTCCGGGCTTTCGTCACCGTTCCCTGCCGTTGTCGTAGCGGGCGCTTGCGTGGTTGCATCGTGGTCGCCGAAGCTGGGAGCGTCCGCCTGCGGAACGTCTTCTGGCCCATCACTGTGTCCTGCGGTCGTAGTAGCGGGTGCCTCTGTGGATGCATCGTGGTCGCCAGAGCTGGGAGTGTCTGTCTGTGGTCCATCTGCCGATCCGCCAGCCGCTTCTCCACCAGCGGCTCCATCAGAAGATCCGCCAGCCGCTCCATCAGAGGATCCGCCAGCGGCTCCATCAGAAGATCCGCCAGCGGCTCCATCAGAAGATCCGCCAGCGGCTCCATCAGAAGATCCGCCAGCGGCTCCATCAGAAGATCCACCAGCAGCTCCATCAGAAGATCCACCAGCAGCTCCATCAGAAGATCCGCCAGCCGCTCCATCAGACGATCCGCCAGCCGCTCCATCAGCCGCTCCATCAGCCGATCCACCAGTCGCTCCATCAGAAGATCCTCCAGCCGCTCCGTCAGCCGATCCGTCAGCCGACCCGCCAGCCGCTTCACCAGACGATCCACCAGCCGCTCCATCGTCTGATCCACTAGCCGCTCCGTCAGAAGATCCGCCAACTGATCCTTCAGCGGATCCACCACTGGAAGTTGTGGTCGTCGTCGAGGGGGCCTCCGTGGCGGCTGCGTGGTCGCCGTCATCGCTGGGTTTGGGAGTAGTTTGTGGGGAGCCGAATAGGTCTACGTCTTTGCCTTGATCTGGTTTCTTCGGTATGGCCTCGTTCTCTTCGACATCGAAAAGAACACCAGTTCCGATTACTGGCGGAGCGTCACCGTGGAATAAGTACTTATCCTTGGAGTCGCCGCCTTCCTCGCTGTGGCTCGCGGTCGTTGTTGGCGTCGAGGGCGTGGTCGCCCCAGCACCTGCATCAGCAGAGCCGGTGCTGGTTTCCGGACCGTCACTCTTCGTCGTAGCGTCGCCCGCTCCCAAGGAAGCGCCGCTGTCGGTGGCAGAGTCGTCGCCGGCTCCGCCTGTAATCACACACAGATCAGGGCGACAAGACGTGTCAAACGGCGACAGCGCTGTTCGACAGCAGCGATGCGCAAAGCGTTTCCGGCGAAGCCTTGTGCGAGCGTGGACGTCACCGTCGAGCCAGGCCGCTGGGTTAGCTGAGCTGCAGACAAGTCCGGCAGCAACCGCAGCAGCAGCAGCAGCAGCAGCAGCACACGGACAAGCTAGTCAGCCCAACCACACGCCTTCAGCAAACGGCTCACAAAAGCGGCGTCCAAACATCTGGCGACCACAAGCAGTGATCGGAGTGTGCGTTATTAGTGCAACAGCCCAGCATGTTGGCGAACGGGCCAAAGCACAGAAGAGCGATACAGAGCTCGAAGGTACACCTTGTCCGCGCGAGTTCACGGCAGCGGCGTCTCAGTACGAAAGGTTAGCCACGAGACAACGGACAGGAAAGGGAAGGAGAGCAAGAGGTTATTTGACAGGTATTTGATTCAGGAGAGAGCCAACAGAAAGCAGTAAGATTGCACACTTGAGACAAACATTGTCAGTAAGACCACATAATTCGAACACAAGAACATATAGCAGCGCCACTGCAGATAGCACAGGGATCCATACTGTCCGTGCAAAATTTATCTGGCAAAGACTTGTACTGCAGTTACGAGAGAGTTTTTGAATAGGGACCCCTATCTTTGCGGCTCCAAAGAGATTGGCGCACACGACCTTTGCGCCACGCGAGAGCAACGAGGTTTAGAATGGGGTTTAGCGCTCGCTCATTGTGTCGTGCTCTTGCAACACTTCGACGAGCGTAAACGGAAGCTTCAACGAAAAGTAATCTGAAGCACAGCAAAATATTTGCTATCCCAATACGTGTTTCATCGACAACGACAAGTCTCAGTACTAGTGACCGTGTTTATGATGAATTGTGTCATGTTAAGCTCGTCTGTCCGACCTAACAAGATGCACTTGTGTTAGGCCTGGCTGCCGATCTAAGATAATTACCTATGTTCTTTTTTTCCATGAAACGAGGGAAAGGGAGAGCCTACGACATCGTTCATTGCTTTTATTGGCTGCAGGTCAACGAGGACAGAGTTCGAAGGTGGTGGAAGGCGAGAGCCGTCGCTTCGATAGATGCCGCCATGTTCGCTGACGCAAAACCTTTGCGTCGGGTTTGGGCCGGAACGTTATTTGCGTAAAATAGAACGTTAAACTCTCTTTGCGCCTCGTGCGTGCGCAATGGCGCTGACGCTATTTCTTTTGGTATAGTATGATATGGTAAACCTTTATTGAGGTCCTGCAGCTTTTGGGCCTCGAAACATTTGGGGCTCCATTCGAAAAGTCTCCGCTCTCTATAGTTTTCACTCTTTGCTCACAGCTAGCGGCAAACTTTTAAACGTGTAACACATGCATAAGCTACATTTTCTCTTGGAGTCCGCTCATATTATGCATTTCTTGTAACCAGCCAAGGCACCAAGTGCTGTGGTTGCGTTCGAAATTTCGACTATCTTGAGGCAAACGCTGCAGATCGCATAGCAGAACGCAACAAAACTCCATATCCATAATCGCGTGTTGTCTTATACGTTCGTGTACAAGCCCGCACATTCCCGTATGAACTCACATGGTCGGACATAAGTTCGGTGTAGGTCACATGGATGGGTCTTTCGTAACCGGCACGCGGATTAAGTTCGCTGTCACAGTGAAGGGCTCGACGAATAGCTATAAGGCGGCGGTTCATCACTAATACGCAACGGCGAATCGAAAGAGTTATCTCTGTTCCTCCGTTCAAACGCTCTCAGAGCCGACGCCAGGGATCAGACTGCAATCGCTCTGCGATCGCAGAGCACACTCATTAATGTGCCCCGGTTATTGCTAGGAGGACGCGCGAGACAATGCCGGAACCAGGCATCAAAGCACGCATCGAAGGTTCCTCGTTCGGCGACTGAGCGTCGCCGCCAAAGTCGTTTTGCATAAACCTACGGCGCGAAGCTATTGTCGCGTGCGGCGCGCTACGTCGGCACACTCGCTGGCGGTCCGCGCGCTCGCGCACCATCTTTCTTGCGCTTGCGGCGTTCGCCTGCCCGCGCCGCGTTTTGCATAGAATAAAGGTGCGCGGCGTGTCTACCTCGGGACGAGCGAATCCGCTAAGCAGGCCACGATCAGCGAAGACTAACCGAGAAAAAAAACCTTGATCCCGATGCAACCGTCCTCTTTCATCTGATATGTATCTCTTCTTCCTCGGACAGGTAATACGGCATCGACGCGGGCTCCGCGCAGAGTGTAGAGTAAGGCGCGGGGGGGGGGGGGGGGGGGGGGAATTACGGAGAACCCGTTCGAGCGCTGGGGTGTGCGCCAGGTTGTGCATGCCAATGTATCCTAGTCAGCTCACCCCCCCCCCCCCCCGAGATACTGAACGCGGAGAGAAATAGAAAGAAGAAAAGAAGAACAGCCGATGACGCTTTCGAAACCACGCGTCAAGGATCGCACGTGCTCGAATGCAGGCAGACGGCGGTAAAGGCGTCCGACGGTCCGCTCCCGTTTCTTCGCGATCCGCCGCCACCTTCTCCGACGCATGACTCACCGCAGGGTGTCATCCGGGTTCTGTTTTCCGCGCCTGATAACGTAAGCTTAAGACTGCCGACGGATCATTATTTCGCCACGCGAGTTGTCTCGATACAGTTGCGTTTGTTACAGCTGCTCACGTTTCGTGGGTGTTATCATTGCTCCACTGCGTAACTCACAGTTTCGTTACAATCGTTTGTAGAAATGTTTTGAAGTCGCGTTGCGAAGGACGAGATGCGTTCTCTGTTTCTGCGCTCTGACGCTCCGGCGACGCTCTCTGGCGCTTCGACGCTTCCGAAAGTTGGTTCAGCTGTCGTTTTCAGCCTCGATAGCCATTGAGCAATGACGGTAGGACTGGTGCCCTGGCAAGAACGTGGCCAGAAATTTTTTTGGGGGGGAGGGGGGCGGGAAGGGGTGAGGTCACGTGCCTGGTGGGTCGCACCCTGGCTATGCCACTCGGCCCCATGGAGAACGCTGCACGACGACAGCTGGCATTACGCATGGGGTAGCGTTAAAAAAAAAAATCACTTCTATGCGAACGCGTACACCCGTGATCGAAAGTATGTGGGCCAGGGTTTCTGCAAGAAAACTAACTTTCTGAACGCCTTGGCACATAACCTGAAACTGAAGACTGCAGTTCGGACTTGGCACTGCAAACATACCGGTGCATTCGTCAGTTTCAGGTTGTAAACCGGAGTTGCCTAGAAATTATGTTTTATTTTGTATTTTTTCGTGGAGCCAATGTGGTCCTCATGATTTGCGTAGCGGTTGCCCATAGATGCCATACAGAGTGGACCGTAAATGGCCCACTTATAAGCGCTTGTTCGCATGTAACAAGGAGATGCTAATTTCTGCCTTTAAGAATTAATTGACTGGTATACCCTTGATTTCACTTCCACTTGTTCTTTTTTTTTGCATTAGCGTGGACAACCGCCGCAACGCATGGCTCAGTGGAAGTGTCTGCCTGCTGCTGAGCACGTGGTAGTGGTTTCGACTGCCTGCCACGACGACCGCATACCGATGCCGATGCAATGCGATAAACGTTCGTGTATATGTGCACGTGTGGGAACCACGGCCAGTAAAAAAGAATTGTCCGAAAACCTCCATTTGGTCGTCGCACCTCAGTGTTGCTTTGTGGGAGGTTAACACTGCCAAACTAAGTGTATTTAATTAAATCATGTCGTTTTACGAACCAAAACACGATCTGATTATGAGGCACACGGCAGTGGGGGTACTCCGAATTAATTTTGGCCACTTATTGTTCTCTGACGGGGACTTTAGCTCGGGCGCTCCTATCTAAATACACGTATAAGCAGAATTCGTTTTTCTCGGCAACCACTGCACCAAATTTGGCGAGGTTTGCTGCAGTTAAAAGAAGAGCTTAATATCTAGTGACTGTTGGTTTCGAATTTTTGAGTGAGGTCGTCAATGTTTTAATGAAAAATTGGCAAAATCTAAAATTTTGAGAAAAGGCAACTATCATGTTTACAACTCTGTAAATCAACAATGAAAAATGATATCACAATTATGTGGCCTGCATCTAATAGTACATCTAAAGCGGACAAAAGTTACATCTTACACATGAATCTCAGGAAATTAAGCAATACGAAAATACAGCTTTTCCAGAACCCTTGTACAAAACGTAACGAATTCACGTAAGATATAAAATGGCATATTGAATTTGTCAGCTTTAAGTGACCTAATGGGTGCCGTTTAGATAACCGCCATACCTGTTCTTAATGCAGAGTTATTAATTTGTAAACTGCGTGCTTCTATATCTCTCGAACTTTCGAATTTTTGAAAATTTTTTTTAATGAAGTTCAGGCCCCAAATCGAAATTCCGCTTCAAACAGTTACTGGTATTTAACTTTCTCTCTCAAATGCAACAAATATCATTAAAATCGATCCGATGGTTATCTCGGAAGAACGTTTTTGCGTTTTACATTTACTTGAATAGGCCGCGTCGGAGTTGAGCCCGAGCTAAGGCTTCCTCTTAAATCAAGTACATGAGCGTTTTTTTCTTTCACCTTTTCTTTTTTGCATTTCACCCGCCTTGAACTAAGGCCGCCGCGACTGGGATCGAATTCACAAGCTCGAGTTCGGTGCTATACCACGGCGCGTAAACGCAGTTAAGCTCTCTAAACTTTTACTCCATTCTCTAAGTGTAGCATAGTGAACCTCAACAACTGTGGCTAACGTGCTCACCATTGTCTGCACATTTTCCTCGCTCTGCAAACGAGCTAAAGCAATGAATCAGCAATAACGTGGAAACAAGTCTTCTTTTTAATCGACTCACCTTGCTCAACTCAACTGCATGTGCGTGTGCGCGCGCGCGCGCGCGCGTGTGTGTGTGTGTGTGTGTGTGTGTGTGTGTGTGTGTGTGTGTGTGTGTGTGTGTGTGTGTGTGTGTGTGTGTGTGTGTGTGTGTGTGTGTGTGTGTGTGTGTGTGTGTGTGTGTGTGTGTGCATGTGCGTGCGTGTGCGTGTGCGTGTGTGTTGCTGTTGAGAAAGTGCCGCTGTTTATAAAGTAACTGGATAGTTTATCGCAGAAGCTGCTGCTGTAGCTTTGACTGAACGTCTCGCCAACAAAGGAACAGGGCTTTACAACGTGAGTTCTCGGAACGGGCGCGTTTTAGTACGATATACCGACGCTTTCACAACAGGCTCTATTACAATGCTACGTCGCAACCGGATCATTGATTTCAAACTCGCAGATTCAACAGTGTAGCAATGATATAAGTATCGCTTGCTGAAGAACAGAATAACTCCACAGCCGGTTTAATGTATAACGCATGGCGTCGCTCTAGTTTGCACAATATGCTAGATGTTTCATTTCACTTGTTTTATTTTTCTATGGAGTCTTTAGTTTCGTATTATCCTTTCCATTCGCCGCTTAAGTTTATTATCGATGAAGTTCGGGAAGCCAGGTTGTTGCGTTGCCCATTTTTGTCAGTCATTCTTTTTATGAATTATTAAAACGCGGCGAAATGATATACCAGTAAACCTAACTACGCCGACAACACTGGAACGCGTCCAGCGGCATATGGACGAAATAATTTCGCGCACCTACACCTCCCATACTTGGAAGAAACTTCATTCAGTATGGAGGCTTGGACGAATTGCACTTGTTGTTTTTCGACGCAGCAAATAACTTTCAGCAACAAATTTATTTATTTATTTATTTTATTTCAAAATACTGCAGGCCAATGTGGTGGCCCATGCAGGTGTGGGTTACATCCAACATGAATGTGCAAAGCAACAGACAACAAAAAAGCAAGCAAGAAAGAAATAAAGCTTAAGAGAGAAGGTAACACTCCAACTCAGCGAGAAAATTATTGGAACCAAAAATATCAGGCGGCAAAGAATTCCATTCTTCCACAGTTCTTTGAAAATAACTGAATTTGAAAGCTTTTGATCGGGCAAAGATTGGGGTTAGTGCAAATTCATGGCCATGGCGTGTGCGTCGTGTTGTTAAGGGTTTTATACTGTCAGGCAGATCTATTTTTATGTTACCAAACATACAATTATAAAGAAATGAAAGGCGACTAAATTTTCTGCGGGCTTCTAGCGTAGAAATACAGTTTAATTGCATTAGGTTGGATGGGGAATCAAGTCTACGATATTTGCCAAATATAAACCTAGCAGCCTTTCTGTTAATACGTTCAAGTTGCATGATATCTTTCTTTAAATAGGGATCCCAAATGATAGAAGCATACTCAAGCTTTTCAGCAACAAATAACTTTTCAGCAACAAATAAACTTAGTGGGAGGATGACACGTAGAATCGCAAAAGTGGGAGCAGAATCTACTGCCACCGTTTGTCCTTTATTTGCCTGTTTACTTGCGCGCATAAAATTGAAGTTGTTCTTTCTTTTTTTCGTTTGATTTTTCTCCTCGCCTTATTCTGACAGCGCGTTCCGCTAAAAGAGGCGCGTGTTCCATATAACAAGCCCTGCATCGTACTCCGAGTATCATTTATTGCACCCGTCGCTTCGGCAATATACTCGCCGTCAGACGCCACATGAGCAATATGACTTCGCGATACAAGTGCCGCAACTGGGACGAAGTTCCCAAATCGAAATCTACGCAACGTAATTCACGAGCGATATATATATATATATATATATATATATATATATATATAGTGCAACCGAAACACACTTCGTTCAGTGTGCGATCGCGACGCATACGAAAGAGAAAACAAATAAAATATCTTTAAAAGAAACAAGCGATGTAGAGGAGAAAACAACGTGGTTTCACTCTCGATTCGAAGCGGGCTCAATCTGAGCGCAGCCTGTTATTAAGGCCTCGCAATGATCGTTCTGTTGTCGTCGCGTTCACTCGTGAGCGCATTTTCCATTACAATGCTTCAGGCGCACACGGTATACATACGGTGCTGGGCACTACAGATAACACGACGAGAAAAAAAAAAGGGCACGGAAAACAACGACAACAACAACAACAACGACGAGGAAATGAAAATTTTTAAATATGCAGCGCGGTATTAGCTCGCTTACATTTGCATATACCTCACGCACTCCCTCCATGCAGTTGCGCGTCGCGCTTCTCGCCTCTTCGTCCCGTCTCTGCTGTCAGTTCATTTTTCTAACGTTTCCTTCTTGTTTCTATTGAAAAACGGTATGCGCCTCCTTTTCCACCTCTCCCGCACCCCACCCCCCAACGCCTCCTTTAATATAATTTTTTTTCATTCTTATCTACATTTCTCTACTAAGGAATTCCTCCACCCCTGATGTTATCACATGTGCGGTGGCGGCGGAGGAGAGAGCACAGAAAACAGATATTCAAACATGTCACAAAATGCGTGAAGTTCTGTTGTGCAGTAGAATATATATATATATATATATATATATATATATATATATATATATATATATATATATATATATATATATATATATATATATATATATATATATATATATATATATATATATATATATATATATATATATATATATATATTATATTAAGTAACAGCGAAAAACAAGTCGCCAATCTGGACAGCGCTCATAGTGCGATCTTGACGAGAAACTCTTCTGTCGCTCTACCTATACAGTATAGGTAGTTACGAAAGCTGAAAGAAAGAAAGAAAGAAAGAAAGAAAGAAAGAAAGAAAGAAAGAAAGAAAGAAAGAAAGAAAGAAAGAAAGAAAGAAAGAAAGAAAGAAAGGAAGAACTACGCTTTTTCGTACAACATTGCTCTCTGCCTTGGATATTTGATATTTTCGCGTTATTTTTGCTGGTCTCTGCCGCCAAGTGAACCTAGCTGGCGCCTACACTCCGTTGCTTCATACTTCGCTTCATTTCACATTTTCGGCAAGGAGGTTATGCGCCGTAATATATGCGCGGTTCATAATTAAGTTTTTAGGTGACGTTTTGCTTCAGACGACAAGGTTCTTCTTTTTTTCTCTCCCTCTCTATCTCTCTCTCTCATGTTACTACCAAGCGGGGAGCCAGGCAGGGCAAGATAGTGGCCCCCCTTTCTTTTTTTCCTTGTCGTCGGCTTGAGTGTTTTGTACCTTTCTCTTTTTGTAGACCATAGTCCTTTTCAGCATAGAGCACGGATAGGAAGACTTGAAGACGATAAGAAAAATTATAGCATTACACGAACACGAGAAATCGGGGGAATGCAGTGAGATTTTCTCAAGACAGCATAGAAGGAACGAATAACGAATAACGAAATGAAAGCAGCATATTAGATGAAAGTGCAATGGAAATCTGCTCCTAAACTTGTTCGCTACTTTCCTTTTGATGAAGAAAGGGTAAGTTAAATTTTGCGCTGAAGATCTCTTGAAGGAGCTCCATGCTTCTCCCACAAGGCGAGGCGGTATGATTTGAATGTCAGCGATCTGTAAGCGAACAAAACGTGCTCCTTTGAGACTGTTTAGGGTATGCTTTTTGTACCAGAAGCGGGCCTTTTTCATTTGCTTGGTTATTTGTTCGACAAAGTCCGTTACACACTGCCTGTAAGAGCACAAACCGTGCAGCACGCAGCGTTCATAGTTGCCTGAGACCATCAAGAAGTGCGCGCTGGAAGATAAATTTCAAGGTTTCTTGCTTTTTATACATCTTATACCTTACTATTGTTATTATCTTTTTTTTGGGGGGGGGGGGAAGGAGGGGTTCCGTAACTACATTACTCGCCGTTGCCTTTCTTTTTGGACGTGCAACGCCTTTCTTAGCCATGGAGCTTCCGAACAAATGAACAGCAATATGAGTAAACGGCAGTTGTGAAAGTACTTTACGAATATCATTGGAGGCACTGCGGGCTACGTTCAACTTAATTAGGTTTCTTGCGGCATTCCACGGCGAACAAAAGTAAAAGAAAAATGAAAGACCTAAAGGTACGCTGAGGACGTTGCATATATTTTTCAAACTTTTTAGCTTATCAATTAGAGATCTATTATGCTCATAGAAGTACGGAAGTTCGTTCGGTCGGACAAACTGCTTCCGAAAGTACGCGAATGCCGCATTTGTTTTGTCGTTACACGTCTTATACGTCTACCTTGTTTATGTTGCAATTTGCTGCAGACGTTCCCGTCTATAATGGTTTCCCGTGTTGGGCTTGTGTGCACCTGTCTCGACTATAATGTGCGCAAACGATTTGCGTGAGCGCAATTCTGAGACTTAAGCTATATAGGGTCACAAAGCACGATGCCGAGTGTTCGTTTTACGAAAATATTTTGCAAACATGATTCCTCAGCGTATACTGCAGCCTTAGCGTACCTCAAGGGCAAAGTTCACTCGTTCTTATAAGTGCCCGCTCTGACTAAAGCGTACGTGAAACATCATATCTGTAAGTTTAAATGCGAGGACACACGATCTGATTCTCGTCTCGAGAGTCCGTTGTTTTTACTACAGTCAAAGCGAACGCAGAATAAGTTAAAGAAAGACAAAGAAAAGCTAGCAAAACGCACGCACACAGACACACACTAAGAAAAAAAAAGCTGGTTGCATAAGCTTTGTTACCGTATTGCGAGCTCTTCCTCTATTGAAGTGCACCGAAGTGGAGGTGCTCGCTAAAAGTGAGTGGGCGCAAGCTTCAAAAGATGCTCTCGACACAGGCTCTGCCGGTGAAAGGAGAACAGTTTCGACAAGTTCAAGTTGAAAGTACTACCCCCCCCCCCCCCGCCCTCCTCCCTTCCACTTCATAGTTTTAAACAATAAGATCTTACGAAGCCTAGAATATGCGACGGGTCATAAAGAGAGCCGCCCCGCTTCACTTACTAAAAAAAAAAAGAAAAAGGAAAACAAAGAGCACTTGTAGCGGCAACACGTCAGTCTATACTGTTGTCTGTCTCGTAGAGCTGCCAGAAAAGAACTCTTTAATGGACATCACGCAACGTCCTGACCACCTTTTATCGAAAGTGTTATGAGGCTTGTGAAGTTATAGTGTTAGTACAGCTAATGGGGGCAAAAGAGACATGGTCATACGTCTAGAAAAGTTACGCGCCCTTTAATTTGGTACCTAGAAAGTTATCCAGACATACCGCGTTTGTCCATAAGTGCTTGTGTATTCAACGAAGCCCTGCTGAAAGCAGTTGCAAGGAGCAAAATGTTCCAATGGAAAATGCAGTCCGTTTTAAGTTTCGTGACACCTCTCATTGCTCATAAAGCAGTCAACTAAGCTTGGCGCATTTTTCCGCCGGCCTGCAATAGGCTTGAAAGGGTTAAAAAACGGCGAAGGACGGGGGGAGAAGGGGGAGGGGTGCGTGATGTAACGATCGTTTCGACCAATCCTATTCTGTTCTTATAGTCTATTGCCGGGCCCATTCTCGTCGTGAATCGCGTTCTGCGTCCTACACGCCATGCCAGCACAAATTTTAAGGATAGCGATGTACAATGAAAACAACATTTTAAACCTTTACAGGCTTCTAAATGTCCAATTTGTATGATAACACGTGATTTAGTTAGTTGCCAGTGGGTCAGATAGATAGATAGATAGATAGATAGATAGATAGATAGATAGATAGATAGATAGATAGATAGATAGATAGATAGATAGATAGATAGATAGATAGATAGATAGATAGATAGATAGATAGATAGATAGATAGATAGATAGATAGATAGATAGATAGATAGATAGATAGATAGATAGATAGATAGATAGATAGATAGATAGATAGATAGATAGATAGATAGATAGATAGATAGATAGATAGATAGATAGATAGATAGATAGATAGATAGATAGATAGATAGATAGATAGATAGATAGATAGATAGATAGATAGATAGATAGATAGATAGATAGATAGATAGATAGATAGATAGATAGATAGATAGATAGATAGATAGATAGATAGATAGATAGATAGATAGATAGATAGAATTGCTTTAGTGGCAAACACGCGAAAGCGGGAACTAAATTTACTTTTCAAAGTGATTTCAGTCACAATTATATGATATGCCGGGGGCTTTTTCTTACTTTTTACAAATAGGAAAAGTACGTTATTTCTCAGCGCGCTCCCTGCTTACATTCTCAGTGCAGGCAACAGGACTGACGAGCCGGCGACGTCGGCCCGACAAGTATAGTGGTGAGTAAGCGCCGATCTTCCTTAGATCAAAGCAGCCTTTCTGCCGAAACTTGACGAGATCCGGCTCATCTGTTTGTTCCTTCCTTTGCTTGCGAAGGCCACATTTTCTATCCCAGCTGAGGAGAGCAAGGTGTAAAGGCGCACATTTCCGGCGCTCGGGCGCCGCTCTCAAATCAGACGCGACACGCAACAGCAAAGAGAGCACGACGCGTTAAGCGAAGCTCTCGGCGAGAACATTCTTCGCGATTGGCTCGTGTCATCCTAAGCCACGGCTCACAAGTATCGCCCGTTCTAAATCATTAAGCAGGCATTACATTCGATGGGAAGTCCCGTGTCAAGAAAGTAAAATAAAATAAAAGAAAGCTGCAAGAAAAAAAAAAGAAATCTCCGTCCGCAAGTAATTCCACCTCTCGTTATAGGCACAGCATAAAATTAGACAGAAAAGGAATTCAGAACGAAAGAAAAAAAAAAGAAGGGAGAGAAGGAAACAGAAGTAGCGCGGAAAAATTTTCGCAATCGTCACATCCACTAGGCACTAGGACAATTCTTCGTTCGATTTTCTTTCTCTCTCTCTTTATCTCTCTCTCTCCTCTCTCCACTTTTCTTTTTTGATTCTCGTCACTTCTCTCGCAGTTTATATTCCAGGCACACATCCCGGGTGCCGAAAAAAAAAAAAGGCAGTGGCGGCAAAAAGGAATCTGTCGACGGCAGCGCGATTCTCCCGCGGCTTCAATTTGGTGGGCTCTTCCGGATATGCATATCAGAAAACGTGGAACGAGGGTGAGAAGGGGAGGAGAGAGAGAGAGAGCGTGTGTGTGAAGGAAGGAGGAGAGGGAGAAGGTGTCGCGCGGACACGTAGAACGCGTTCCGGCTGACACTCGCGCCCATGCCGCCGCCAGCTCACTGTACATACGGTCTCGAGAAACGACAGACAGACAAGAACTAATAATAAGAAATAAAAAAAAGAAAGGCACGGAAGATCGAAGTTGATCGAAGCGAGAGAAGACGTGAAGCAATCGGAGCGCCGTGGAGACCGAAGTTTGCGCTGCTGGCTGCGCTTCGCTGCTGTCGTTCTACAAGCCCGTTCAGTCAGTCTGTCGGGCTCTGGGACGACGACGGGGAAGGGACGAGAGGCTGTGAAAAGAGACGTTAACGGGAAGGGCACCGAAACTCGCGAGGAGCTGCCACAAGGAGAAGGGAGGGGGGAGAGAGAGGAAATCGAGGCCCTGTGTCACGCGATCGTTGACATATTCTTGTTCGCTCCCGACTCGCGGCATCTAAACAAAAAAATAAGCAACGCTATCCGTACCCACGCGCTCCAGTGAGTGCGAGCACGCAGAACTGGAACGCGCGGTTAAAGAAGCAAAGGAGCGACGGAGTTCCCACACGCACCCTATACTCTCTGTACAAACTGAATTCAGCGCTGCCTTAAAATCGATAAGCGTTCAATAGCAAAAAGCACTTATCGGACGCGCAGCGTGGAAAGATGCGCCGTATATGTATACCACAATCAGCGATTCGCCAATGCTTGACTTGACAGGCTTGGCAATTTATACAAAACTGAGATTGCTGACAGCGTTTGGATCGTACGCGCGAAACCCAGTCATTGCTCGTGCGCGCTACTCCCATCGTCGGCCAGACTCCGCGCTTCTCAAAATTTTATTTTTCGTTCTTCGTTCCAATTATACCGTAATTGCGCGAATTTTCTTTCCCCCCTTCTGCCAGTTAAGCTCCCCCCGATGCGCTTCTGAGCTGCTCGCCTAATGTGCAGTACGCAGTCTATTATTCTCCCCAGCTCCGATTTCTCTCCTCGACTTCGTAGGCGTGCGTGCGGGGCGTTTGTCTTTTGCTTGCTCCAGAGCGCCCCCCCCCCCCCCCCTCATCGCACCCGCAGATGGAGCGAGTGTCTCGAGGGTCGTGGAATGAACCCGGAGACAGACCGGTCGATATTTTCAATCCTACACTCGCATTCCACTCGCCAGTATAATGACGCATTATTGTTATCTCTTGTTTTCGATCCCGAAAGGGAGACAGAGAGAGAGAGAGGCAGAGAGAAGAGACGATTCCCAATATTTTTACCCTCCAATCGCTTAGAGGAGGGCGTCGGTGGCGGCGATGCTGTCGACGGTGAAGTGTGGTGGTACATTAGCGCCCGAAAATTATAGGCATTACTCGGCACCGTGGTTGCCTTCATGGCCGGGGCCTCTCTCGTCATGCGTCGACGAACGAGTTGACGACGGTCGTCGCGAAGCGTCTGCACCGCCTCGTTTCGCCCCCGCTATGCGTCTCGGTTCAGCGCGACTCGCTCGTTAGCGGCGTGTCGGAGGAAATCTCGCAAGAAGCTTCCCCTGAATGCTCGCATCGTTGCTTAAACTGTGCGTACTATACAGCGCGCTTACGTACAACGGCAGTGTGGTGCAGATTTCATCATTGAGATCGAAGGATACTCTCTCTCTCTCTTTCTCTCTCTCTCTATCCATTTTCTGCGGACTGATTTGTGGCGACATCGCGTAACGCGCTCGCTGCTCTCTGTAGGGTCGGGGTGTTTCAAAGACTTGTCATCGCCTAATCGGCCTAAATAAAGTAGCTATATATGACAAGGGAGCATATACAAGAACTCTCCGGTTAATACTTATCGCACCCGTTTCTGCGTCGACCGCAAGTTCCCCAGAAGTTTGTAGTATTGCTGTGTCTATTGCGTGCTAGTCCGTAGCCATCCTTCCATCTTTTATTTTTGGCGTACACGTTCTCATACTCTGAAGAAGACACGGCGTATCATTGCTGCTGTCAATTAAATGAAGCAATAAAGTCCCTATGAAAACATTGAAAATGTCCATAATCTTGTTCTAGTCTGCTTCTCCCTCTTAATTTCCTACAGTTCTCTCTCTCTCTCTCTCTCTTTATACAGGGTGCTTCATGTAACTTTAACCATAGGCGTATCTACCGGGTAGGCAAGGGGGGGGGAGGGCGAATGCCCACCCGGTAATTACGTCTGTGGTTCCAGTTACGTGAAACAACTTGTATTTATACCGACCTGCTTTTTCGTGCCGGCGTTGTCAATGCCTATTTATCTACTCCCTTAATTTACTTTGATTCACTTATTTCTTTGATTTTTTCTATCTATCTATCTATCTATCTATCTATCTATCTATCTATCTATCTATCTATCTATCTATCTATCTATCTATCTATCTATCTATCTATCTATCTATCTATCTATCTATCTATCTATCTATCTATCTGTCTGTCTGTCTATCTATCTATCTATCTATCTATCTATCTATCTATCTATCTATCTATCTATCTATCTATCTATCTATCTATCTATCTATCTATCTATCTATCTATCTATCTATCTATCTATCTATCTATCTATCTATCTATCTATCTATCTATCTATCTATCTATCTATCTATCTATCTATCTATCTATCTATCTATCTATCTATCTAATCTACCCAATAGCTAAACTGCTAAAGCGAAGCGCCTGGAAAAAGAGAAAAGGCAAGTTCATTTAATTGCACGACTCGGAGCAATTATTTCTTATACCTGGTAATGCCCTCGAAGCGAACGCCTATAGGCACGTGCATGTGCGTGTCAAAGCGCTGGCGCGCGGTTAAATTTTCGATTTAATTTTAATGAAGTTTGATTAATGATTCATTAATGTAGTACTACCGCAGCCGTGTAGTTAGGAAATCACGTCGGACAACGCAGTGCATTAGAGCCGCCGTATAACGGCCGAGGATCATTAGAGAAAATTGCTTCCATCGCTAATTATTGCGCAGTTCGAAACGACCCCGTCAAAATGACTGCAAGCGCGTCGCACCATCAGCGCTGGAGCATCGGAAAAGAAAAAAAAAATGTATCGCAGGCGCACGAATAAACAGCTAGTACAATAATGAAACAACGTTATACTTAGAGTGATGTCTTTTAATTGCACTCAATGGGGCTGATGTCGGGATAGAATAATAGCGTCGTTATTCCGGGCACAGTGTTATTGGCTGCTACGAGAATAATCGTAAAACAAAGCAATAACTTGACGCACCGAAGTTGGAAGGCGTTTTGCGGAAAAGTTTTATTGCCGGAAAGTACCGTTTGCCGCCTACGGCAAAAAAAAAAAAGGCGCCGCACTTGTTTGGAACGAAAAGTACGTGTACGACAGTGACAGCCTGCCGAGGGATTAAAAAAAAAATGGCGAAGAACGATTTAAAAGCGCATTGGGCTGCGCGGCGTCGAACAAGCCATTAATAAATGATTTCTAGAGACGCAGGACCGTAGCCCGTGCCAAGCGACTTGGCAAAGAAAGTCCATGCGCGTTGTTCTTTCTCTTTATTTTTGTGTGTCTGTGTGAATAATTCACGCGTTCGTGACGTATCTCTGTACGCAGAGAACACTGCGCTCGATGTGTTGATTTTCGCATTTCGGCTGTGCTGAACTCTCCCGTTATATACAGATGCGGCGCTCCACTATACGTGGGGCCTTTCATTTTGAAATCATTGAAAAAGACATCCGCGTTACGAGTTGGTGGCAGCATCTTCAGTTCTCTCCCTGCGGCAGTCGTTTCTGTGGACATTCCCTGCAGTATATACTTTAAGCAGCTATTATTTACCCCACACCTGCACGCGGGCATTATAAAGAACACTATATCACGAACCTACGCGTAGTACATATCGTACCTTAAAGAAGAAGATGAGTATACAGTTCTTAGGACAGCTATTGCCGGAAGATATTGAAAAGACAGTTTCGATATCGGCTTTGCGCATAAAAGGACATGCAAATCTTACTAAGAGCAGTGCTGTTCAAACAAGCATGCATACGTAAATGCAAGTCAAGCATCGCGCATCCGATTTTTTCCTTACGAATCGGCTGAGTTGCTATTTTTTGAAGCCAGGGGCACAGATAGAACAAGAAAAAAGTTCTACGGTCCCACAAACACCTCTGAAATAGCTTTCATCTAAACCTGATTCCCCAAGCATTAAAATAAATACGAAAGAATGCCGTTGGCTTTTGCGTAAGTATACAAGCGCTTGTTGAAACGAAAACGTTTCAGCCATTAGAATGTTTTTTTAACTATACGATAGATTATGAAAAAAGAAAAAAGAAAAGAAAAGAAATGAAGCGTAGATTTGGCGGACTAGATGTTTTCGATTCCCTGTCAAAGTAATGTCACTATATATATAAGCTTCTGCATTTCAGCTCATGGATATAGGCTTCGATTCACTGACGACAACAGCGTGCAAGTGGCAACCGTTCCCGGGAGAGAAAACGGTTCGCATTCCAACGTATTTCGAGAAAAAAAAAAAGAAGCTAGCTCCTTTACTCTCGTCTACAGCATACATATTCTGCAGGCCTGTTACAACAGCACATTCCGATTTCTTCAAGCCGCCCAAGTTTGATCTAATCAGCCGTTAGCCAATTACCCGCAATGAAATACTTCAGACGCCCTCAATCGAAATGGCGCAAGTTGCCAATTGCGAACGCAGCTCATTTCTTTCTTTCTTTCTTTCTTTCTTTCTTTCTTTCTTTCTTTCTTTCTTTCTTTCTTTCTTTCTTTCTTTCTTTCTTTCTTTCTTTCTTTCTTTCTTTCTTTCTTTTTAAATTCAGATGCGGCGCGCACACACACACCGTCTTCGGAAACTGAGCCGCAGTGAAGCCAGGCCTGACGCAATCGCTCAGAGCCAACTATAGATATCGCAACTGCTTTTTTAAGAAAGACGACCAAAAACAACGAAAGAAATTAGACTTGGAGAATGTAATTTCCGGTCTCTGTGCCAGTGTACGATATCTCGTGCCTCTTTTTATTGCACATTTTTAAGAAAACGAAACCAAAAAAAAAAAAAGAAACCGTACGCGTTAGCTGTCAAGGCACGTTTTTTCGGTGCGCCTCGCTGCAGCCTTTGAGATCTGGATAAGTTACCCCTTAGTTTTACTTCGTACAGTAAGAGAGAAGAAAAGAAAGGGAAAAAATGAGATACGCGCGAGAAAATATGCTGGCAAGTGAAGTTTAACCCGCGAACATAATTCTTGACATTGAAAAAAAGAAGAAGAAAATAAAGATACACTGTCCTTGGAAGACTTTGAAGTCGAAGGCTCCCGTTTTCGTTGAGGCGCACACTTACAGGCGCGTCATCATTCTTTCTTTACCTTCTATCACTTTGAAGTACGATTCGCAGTCCCACCCACACTTAAGGGTTGCTCTTTCTTTTTCTTCTTCTTCTTTTTCTTCAATGCGTGTTGCTCGTGAGCAGCCTTTGGTAAAGCTAGTTGGGACGTGAGCGCTTGGTGAGCGAAGCTTTAGAAATCGGGAAAGAACTTTCGCCACGTAGTTCTCCACTTGGTACGTGAGTCAGATCGATCTCAATATAGGTTAGGTCAGCTCTACAGTATGCTAGCTATTTCCTTTTTTCTATACGCAACCGGCAAGTATGATCCAAAAGCTGAAACTTTTTTTTGTTGTTGTTGTTCAATATTCCAGCGTGCGTTCGAGCGCCGCCGCTAGTGCAACTGCGCTCTCCTGAGCCACCGATCAGTTCTCGTATGCAATCGCGGAGGCCGTGTCCAGAGGTACGAACGTTTTCTCGCGCAATGCTCCGACAACGTAAATAGCTTACGGATTACTGCGATCGCTTGTTTTACTATAAGACGAGGATTGACGCTACGAACGCGAAACTTAGCATTTTGAAAATCGTTTCGGATTAACGAAAGCTCTGTTACCGACTCGAGAACGCATCCTCGAATCGAAGTTAAATTAATGCGATGACCACGTCGCCTACACCTGCGCACTGTGCGTACTTGCGCGATCTCTCTCTCTCTCTCTTTCTCTCTCTTCCTACGAAACTGCAATGTGTGTGAGTCGTAGTTGTGAGTGTTTGCATGTGCTAAAATATTCCTTTCATTCCTTTCATTCTATTTATTTATTTATTTATTTATTTTAACGTACTTCTTCCTCTTAATTTTTTCTCTTTTTTTTCTTTTTTGCGTAGAAGGAAAATGAAGTAGCCGAAGGCATACTGCTTCCACATTTTCCACCTAGGTCTCATTTAACCCTGCTTTGCTTATGTTCGGCATTCTGCATAGGTTCAAACGCTATGTTATATATGACAACAATGGGGAAAAGAAAAGTATCGAACTCGCACGCCGAAAATATCCGTGAAGATAAATCCGCGTTTCCCGCTTTCAAACTAACGTTTCACGCGAAGAACCAGTGCGTTGCGTCATACACGTGCTGAAAGCAGCGCATTCCTTTAAGTTCGGTCCGAAAATGCCGAGCGAGAAGTGAAATTATAGGTCTCCTCGATTTGGCTGCACTTTCTGCACGAAGTTCACAAAAGTGCCGTGCGGGTGTCGTCTGTATCAGTGCCGCAAGTTCAGCGCGACACTGTCGTCTGCAACAGCAGGATTGCAACAACTCCTGAGCTCGTGCGCTGAGCTGAACTCAAAGCACAGCGATTGCCAGCGTGCAAAGAACGATTGCAAAGTTCTTTGCAATAGTTCTTTGCGATAGTTCTTTTCAACGGAAAGGCCTGCGCAATGTCGGATCAAGTGCGGCAGTGCAGGTGGCACGGGCTGCCCTCGCCAAATCGAACGCCTGAGTGCAGCACTCTTGAACTGTAGTTCCGAAAGTGCAGCCAAATCGAGGCGACTTTATATTGCTTGCATCAGCGCGCGGCTTGCACCTTCGGAAAACATTTGAGAAAGGCTCACGGGTGTAGGAACTATTAGCAAAGCCAGAACGAATGCGCAGGAATGTATACAGCAGAAGTGCGAGCTGTTGATACTTGTGGCCACTCGCGAAGGTGCAGATGAGTTCTCGTTGCGGCGTGACACGATAACTTTTTCGTGCTACACGCGTTGGCGAAAGTTCTCGTACGAGAGTTGGTGTAGCCCGGCCGAATGTCGCCATCTTGGAAGCGGTCAAAATACCGCCGTGCTGTCGATTCCGCCGTGTTATAGTTTTGAGTCAACTTGGGGAGACGCATGCCATCGCCCTTTGAGCCAATCAGAGACCACGAGATAGCGAATTCAACGGCACGGCGAAACGCGACAGTGTCTCGAATGGGGGTAAAGCTCACACACTCGCGCTGCCCGTCGGCGCTCTCTCGCGTGCCATTCTACGAAGCGCGCTACAGTCGAACCTCGTTATAGCGAAACGGGATAAAACGAAAATAAGGAATATAACGAAATAAGTCATATTTCCCTTGAAGTCCTCATTAAGATTCGTAGTTCAGTACGTGAAATACTGGATACAAAGAAGTGACGAAAATAACAAAGTTGAGTTGAGTTGAGTTGTTGTAGGCTACTGGTGGGATTAGCCTTGCAGTTGCCGCCGGCAATTGCTCCGGCAGCAACTGCAAAATAACGAAGTAACTCTCACTCCCCATTCAACTTCTTTATAACGATGTTTTACTCTAACACGAAATAACTGCGTCACTGCCCGTGCGAGAATTTCACTCGAAGGTTCGCCAGCAGCATCACAGCAGCGTTATATGACCCTTGCGCTTGGGTGGTCTTCTTCATTGTTTTTTACACCTGCAATAAACACAATTCTCGGGGACTACGCATTTTTTTGCGCTGCGCCAGATGTTGTTACTCGCACTCTCCGCCCAGCTCTGTAGATGGCACTGTGAGACGTGAAGCTCACATAAACGGGAGCCGAGCCATATCTCCCTGCATGCGCCGCTGATCGAGTTCTTAAATGTACTAAAGCAAACCGATGAAGAAAACTAAAACCTCGAAACGGGCGCCTGCACTAATATTTTCTTATTGCCGCGGTTCCACTTCGTTTTTTTTTTTTTTTGTACTCGCTGTTTTACTGCTTTCCCTCTGGCGTTTGGTGTCCACGAAAGGAATGTGCACGCTTGCGTCTTGGAATTCCGTGTTTCCCGCGCCGTAAAGCGCGATAAAGGCAGGCCGAGCTGGTACTGGCTACTGTCTTCACTTTTTGCTCGCCCAACTTTAATTTCGCTTTTTTTTACGCGCTTCGCGAGAGAGAAAAAACAAAACAAAAGCAAAAACAAGAAGAGCATTAAGAGTGCGATAAGAACCGTAGAACGGACGTCTGCGTTTCACTTATACTTATTTACCTCGATAATTCGACATTGCAGTACCACGTGTACCCTGCAGAAATTTAAACACGCAGGTTTTAGCATCGGTCTCCGGTTACCAGCATGTACGAGCGGAACATTGAAACGTTATCTCTTGGCTCCGAGATTGGTTAGAGTTCCCTCACATGTGCTCTTCTTTTGCGATGTTTTACTGTTGCAGCAAGATTATGGAGAGAGAGATAGAGATAAATAACATTTACTAGTCCCAGAGAACCTAAGATTATGGAGTTCCCAAGTGTAACACTAACCTTCCCAGACAGCCTCAGGGCAAGAGACAGATTTGATTCATAGTATAGTGGAAATACACTTAGTATTTCATATTATACTTTCATAGTATACTTTCTCGCAGCATATTGTATATAATAAAAAATACTTTTGCAGACTTATAGTCCCCTGTAATTTGGTTTGCTTGCCTGCTTCTTTAGCGATATTGCTTTATTGATCATACTGATTTTTCTCCCCGTCCCCATTCCCGCCTCCCTACATTTATAGAAACCAGTAGTGCAACATATATATATATATATATATATATATATATATATATATATATATATATATATATATATATATATATATATATATATATATATATATATATATATATATATATATATATATATATATATATATATATAGTCACTATATTTCTGTATATAACTTTCCTTCCGCAATGCCCTTCTGGACCTATAGGGTATTTTAATATATATGAATAAAAAAACGAAATGATAGAGCGACTGGATTAAAAAACAGCCATATATCCAGCCACTCTGAACTCAGAAAGGCAAAGAAAGAAAGAGAATAAAGAGTAGCTACAACTATGCAGAAAGCACAGGTCACCGTGAATGTCACTTCAAGTGCCAACATCTGACAATCACGCAGTATGAGAGAATATAGACGAGACAATATTGTACAATCGCGCGGCCATCTTTTACAAGCGAAGTAAAACGGGGAGGACTGGAAACTGCATTTAGCCCCGCCGACAACCCAATATTAGTTTCGTTTCCAGTGGTTTGGTTGTCGAGACGGGCGAGGGAATAAGCCAAATGAGAGGACGAATGTTTTTCGCTAGCCTTTGACTGCGTCACATTGTTTACGGCGCGCAGGTTAATTTACAAATTGTTCTGATCCTTCCGCCACTAACGTCCCTTTCCCCTTTTGTGTGTTAGCAAACCGGAAGGCCTTGTGTGAGTGTGCTGCATGCTCCTCGCATTTCGTCTTCATATCCTCTCTTCTCGGCAGTGCAAAGTCCACAAAGTAAAGGACACTTTACAAACGGGAACTCAAACTACCAGAACTGCAGTATACTCCCCGAAAGGTTATACAAGATTCATACTCACTAACATTCTTTTTTAAATATGGAAATAATTAACGATGAGGTGACAGAATGCTTACAGCAGCTTCACAATATTCTGCAGCAGTAAACACCGTGTCCCACTTTCCACGGTATTGGAAGCCACTCTGAACGCTTTCTGCGCGCCATGCGCTAAAATTCAAGCCATATCTACTCAAATGTATTCCACCTTCACATTCTATAATAGTGCTTTAGCGACTGTTAGTAATCTCGATACCTCTAAACCACATACTTTCTCGCATTATATATAATTTAGCTAATCGGTTATCTCTTCGTGGCATATAACTCCTGATCCGAACTGTGTCTCGGTATAGCCAATTACAAAGTATCCGTGGCAGGCTTTCAGCGCACAACTGCACAAGAACACGGGAACGGAAAAAAATGTAGATACGTGCTGTGCGCACAGAAAACGTAGGAAGCATTTGTCGACATTTCTCTTTCATTGTTTTGTTCCTGTGCTCCTGCGTAACTCCTCCCTGAAAGCCTACCATACATTGGATTCACAATTCCAACTCCCTTAAATTAGTGCCTTCATAAGCTGCGGTTATAAGGTAGTCTATGTCTCCATTTGCGTGTACTCATTAAACAACCATTACTAGCTACTTCGCGGCCATTTGTTACACTCGGGAGCGCAACGAAAAAAACAAATGCAGTGAGAAAAGTGCAGATTCTCTAGACGTTTCCATGGCCATACATCCCCGAAACAGCAAGTTATAAAGCCGGAGGGCTCGTTTATCTGATATTTTGCTGGCGTTGTGGTGTACGTTAGTTCACAGTTACCACTGCTAAACCGTAACCACATAACGCAATCCAAGAGTGATCACTCGTCCCGTAAACATTAGTTGTGCGCGGAGCTAGGCAGCGCATTAGGAAATTGTAGCGGAGCGGATATTCCGAGCAATTCGTCTCGGGCCCTTCGCGTTACTGGGTGGTACTCGTACGTGCATCGGTCTTTTGCATTTCTGGTTTGCAGTGAGCAACATAACGATTACATTTCACGTCCGTCCGACACCTTAGTTATCATACATTACACTCCTTCGAGTGCAACATCGTAATAACGTTGCAACAGCAGAGAGATAATGCAAAGTGCGGACGAAAAAGGCGCTGTTTAACATCAACTCGCGCTCATTCGATCAGTGCGAAATATATTAAGGGGCGGCAAGCCGCAGGCGTGATTCTTATACATGTAGCAATAAGGATTCACATCATTTAGCATCATCGCTCATAAAGTAGTTCAACGTTGTGCGTAAACTGGACGCATGCTTCATTTGTTGCCAATCATTTCACGATCGATCGATCAATCGATCAATCAATCAATCAATCAATCAATCAATCAATCAATCAATCAATCAATCAATCAATGTTATGAGCTTTCGGGGTAGGCGGCAGGAACTCCATGCAATGCTGACATAATCCTTTATTTCAATTAATTCTCGCGCATTCAGGCTGCGATTCCGCTGCTTTCTTTTACTAATCAATTTCTTCAAAGAATGGATATCAGTCTCGACAGGGGAACATCGCCAAAGGACGAAGGACAAGAAGGGGAACACACACCAGCGCTGGTGTGTGTTCCCCCTCTTGCCCTTCGTCCTTTGGCGCTGTTCCCCTGTTGAGTATGTACCGACTAGCCCAAGCCGCTATACGATGTTGCAGTGCATATCAGGTTTGGCCCGTTCCTTTGATGGCCCCTCTTGGTGTGAGCACGGCGATTCTTTTACGTAGTGCGCTGTCTTTTTCACACGGATGCCTATAGCGACTACTTACTGTACACAGATTAAGGCTAACTGCTTGAATCATACGTTCACGAGGTTACTGTTATATTTATTTGCACATTTAATTTTCCTTTCTCTTTCACCCGCTTTATTAGATGCTAAAGATTAGCGTACCTGTAGCGACCCCTGCACCTCCAGCCTCCCATTCTTCATCCATGTCTACAGCAACCTACCTTCTCGCTCATCACCATCTGATAAACAACAAACATGTTTGCTCTAGGCTTTGCGCTAACTGTACCCGCATGAGATTTAGGAAGAAGGACGTATCGCTAAAGTGAACAGACACATCAGTGCTCAGCACGCGCCTGTTCGTGACTGGCACTCGTCAGCGGTGTCCGGAAAGAAGTCATTGCGGCCTCTTCGGACGGAGCTCCTTCCTTTCCTTTCACTCCCCCCCCCCCCCTCCCTCCTCTATACGCACGTGTCGATACTCTTCTTTTTCTGTTTCCCGCCTTTCGATCAGTTCAGCACACGCCGACCGAAGCGACGTTGATGTTGTTCTAGGCCCACCCAGCGAAATGGAAATAAGAAACAGCGAGCGATAAGGAGTCCTTCCTCCCCTCATCCCGTCCAGTAATAAGGCCTGACGAACTCCATTTCCTTATGGTCACGCCCTTAACGAGCCACGCGGGAGAGAGGCTGTGCGCATAACGGTTCGGCGACCACCTTTGCCCTTCAATTACGTCCTCTTTTTTTTGTTCTGTGCTTCGCCTTTAGCTTTTATAATGCGGAGAGTGTTCAGTCATCTCGCTTGCCCTTGCGTTTCATTGCTTTTTTTTCTTCTCTCTTCTTATCAGATTGTAGGCGACATCTATGGGGATTCCTTGATGAGATCATGCTGTGTAAGCACAAAGCTGCGAGGAATGGAGAGTCAACAGGCTTCAGAAAGCAGCGCTGTGTGTGCGCGCTTTTGAAACTTCATTCAGGGGTCTGTATAACGAGTGTCGTACTCTCGAACCCACCAGCAATAGAAACCGTCCTGAAAGCTTTGATATATATCAGACTATGGCAGGGCTTTACTAAGTTGCTGCACGTCTTGTATTCATTATCTCTTTCGTAAAAAAAAAGAAAATCTCAGGGCATTTCTTTTTACCTGTAGCTGTTGGCGCCTGTGCCCTTTATTTTATTATTTAAACAAACAAACGAGAAAAAAAACGTCTGCTTGTTTCATTACTGCAGTTGCATTTATCATGACTGCCTAAGCGTCTCTTTTCCTATTACGTTTCATTGCATTGACGCGTGTAGTTCGCACGAGGTAGTATAACGTCATCGCTCTGTTATCGCACATTATCTTCTACTAACAAAACAAGACTGTCACTTGAGTTAATTAGCTGCGTGCTAACAAGAAATGCGTCAGTTCGGAGCCAACGTTTCCACAAGAGGAGACTCCTACATTTTTCTAAACATCAGAAGTTTTCCTGCGGATGATATAGAGTAGCCATAGGCGAGCCAATATAGTTTCTGAAGGACTCTGGTGACGCTTTTAACCTCTCAGTTTGTAACACAGTTCCCAATTAGCTCTATCCCACATACCCGAAAAAAAAATGGCTGAGGCTTAGCATGGTTTAGCCTAGTCAGATGCGAAGCATATTGGTGGCTAAACTTGGTAAGTAACTTGTCGCCGAGCCGCATACTGAGCACGTTGCTTGGCCAGACGTTATTCCCGCTCTTCATCAGTCTCTGTAGCACGCCGCAACCTTCGCTTCTCATTCCAACGAGCAGCTCTGTCTCCAGGAGGCATCTCACCTCGAGCGTGTCTAGCAGAGGCAAGCGCAGCTGCTTATACACCGCCGCGACGGCGCGAGCGACGGCGCGAGTTGGAGCCCCGTTTCTCCTCTGTCGTGACGTCACGGTGTCACGTGGTCAGCGTTGAAGGCGACGCCGCGAGCGACGGCGCGAGTTGGAGCCCCGTTTCGCCTCTGTCGTGACGTCACTGTGTCACGTGGTATGGCATGAGTACTCAAGGTCATTGAAGGCGACACCGCCGCGCCTGAGGAGCTGGGTTGAGCTCTAGTAATATGCTTCGCATAAAAGATAAAGACGCTGCAGGAAATGCAGCGTACCTTTAAAGAAGGTGAAAGAAACGAATGTGCATTCAGCTGCACGCGAGCGTTATTGTGCACCGTTCACGTAGCGGCACCGCACGGGGTGGGTGATGTTACGAACTTCAACCGCTGCACCACGATTACGGCTTTGTGGTCCCGTAGCGCTCGTCACCCGTTTCGTGACAGAGCGTTGGTAGCGATGACTCCGAGCCTGGCGTCGATGAGAATAACAAAAGGGACTTTATACATTATATACAGGTTATCCTACAGGACATGAACGGGTCGGCACTGGGGCCGAGTGCTCACAACAAACGCGACTGTTCTCGCACGACGACGTCCGGCGAAAACGCGTCACATCTCACCCCAGTCGGGACGACACTCTCTCCCGGTGGGGTCGGCAGATCCTGTTTTCGAGCGGCGTGTCACTGCTTTTATAATCCCCGAGGCCCATTGTCACTCAAACGGCCCAATACAAAGTCAGCACACGACGGTCGTCCGAGGGGTCCAACCAGCGACCGCGCTGGCCACCCGGTTCAAAGTTCGCGCGCGCGGTGACCTCCAGGCAAGGGAGGTGCGGCGCCGGGCTGTCGGCCACACGCGGACACGTTTAAACACGCTGCTTCGCCGAGGCTTCTCCCGGACGAAGGCGCAGCATCTTGTCTTGTGAAGGGAGAATTGTGGCGCTCGCAGGATAGATTCTGCACCTTGCAGATTCGGGATCCGGGCTTGTGGTAATGGCACAACAGCATCCCCGCCCTCAGATAAGGCGCCGGGAAGACGAGCTGCCTCCACGTGGCTCGGATGCCAGGCGCGCACGTTCGTCAGGCTCGTCCAAGTTCACGTCCATTGTCGGGACGCCAGGTAACTTCACGTGCCCAGGTCCAACTCGTCAGGACAGGAGCTCTGCTCACCACGTCGTCGCCAAGGCACCTTGACCAGCTCCGCTCGGGTCGTTCCTAAGACCTTGCTTCTCGCCACTGGTCCCGCTTGGTCGTTCTGCAGCTTGCAAAACCGACCGGCAAAAGGCAACACCCAACACGAACAAGTGCCCTCTGTCTCCCGTCAAACACCAGACAAGGCCATAATTCAAATCAACCTAACTAAATTGTTTTCCCCTTTTTTTTCTCCCGCTGCAACAAGAGGCAGGTGTACGATCTAGCGCACAAGGCTTAAACAATCAGTTTTCAAATTAACAACACCCTAAAATAGAAACAATTATTAATCAGCAATAATAATTACAAATAGAATGGTCCCCTTGAAATCGCTTTGGACCGAAAACATACTTCTGAGGAAGCAAATGAGGTCATTCATTTTTCCCGGCGATATTTTCGCGGAATCTGAAGCTGCTTATATTTGCGACCCTGCTTATCCGTGTAGCGGCGGTACAATAAGCCAGGTTCCTTGCCAAATGAAACCCCCTTTTTTTCCACTCCCCGTTTGACGCTCTTCCTCAGATCGGCTAATGAACAAGCTTCCTGTTGCTCGCGAATCAGACTTTTTCTTTCAACTGCAGCCTGCTCCTGCCGGCTGGCGGAAACCGGAGCGAGTGCGGAGCCCGCGTCGCCTAATTGCGGCGTCGAGTCTATATCGCGGCTAGCACTGCACGCGTCACTCCCACTCACTTCCAGGACCCGCTCGTCTAGGCCAGCCTCCGAGCTCTGCCTCTCCCGTGACTGCTCGCCACTCAAGTTACCGTGATCGGTCCGTGTGCCGCACCGCCTTTCGCCTCCCGTCGCTAAGTCAAGTTCCTTCGACAGCGGGCGCGCTTTGGATCGCGTGGGGGCCATGTACGCCACGTCGGCAAAGAATGATTTGCCCTGATCCCTCAGCAGCTGCTCCGAGCTATTTGAGAAGAGGTAGGAAAATTGCTCCGGGAGGGCGGCTGACACAGCGGCTTCGGTGTTAAGTTTCCCAAATTCTCCTTCAATGCTAACCGTTGCGATCGGTAAACAGACACTCTCCTTCTCGGCCACTTGCCGTATCCTAACGCACTCTCCCGTAAAATCACTCGAGGAGACGAAAGACGGGTGAACAACGTCCATAGTTGCTGCAGAGTCCCGCAGTGCTCGGCACTTCTTGCCGTTTACCTTAATTTCCTGCACATAGGGCTCCAATAGACGTATGTTCTTGTGAGTTTCCCGTATCGTTGCAAAAGCAATTCTCTCTGGGCAGCTTGCAGCGATGTGCCCTTGCTTTTTGCAATTGTAGCAGGTTAACGGTCTCCGTTTTTCAAAAGAACGCGTCATTTCGTTTCGCTGTTTCGGACCATCGTCATCATTCTGAGATGCATTCTGTCCATCCCTTACAGTTTCTTTGGGAAGGGACTCGTCGTCCCGAAACTCGCGACGCGTGATTTCCTTCCGTTCGTCGGGCTTCCCGTAAAACACATCTCTTCTATCTGCTTTTTCTACACGCACTGCCTTGCTGTGCAAGCTGCGGCGGGTGTAATACTCTTCCGCTAACTCTGCTGCCTTGTTTAGCTTAACCTCCTTTAGCCTATCTTGCAGCCAGAGCCGGACATCCTCATCAATGCAACGGTAGAACTGCTCCAACGCGATGCATTCGACAATTTTGTCGCGGTCGTCGTAAACCTCTTCGCCCTTCAGCCATTCCACCAGGTCGGCTTTTAGACGAAACGCGAAGTCAACATTCGACTCCTTACCCTTTTTTGCGTACCGGAACCTCTGCCGGAAGGCTTCGGGCGACAATTTGTACTTCCGCAGTAGCGCTTCCTTCACATCACTGTAGCTCTCAAACGCCTCTTTCGATAAGCAAGTTATTACGTCTGATGCCTCCCCAGGAAGCAACGCTAACAGATTCTGTGCCCAGAGGGATCGCTCAATGCTATTCCGTTCGCACACGTGCTCAAATTTCACGAGGTATTTGGCCATATCCTCTCCGACGACAAAGGGTGGAAGTTGATCGCGTATTCTTGGAACGTTAGAAGTGAGACTAGGCGCTGGCGAGCTATTTCGGGTCTCCAACTCTTTCATTTTAAGCTCGTGCTCACGAATCTCTCTCCTTTCCTCCATGCAACGTTCCTTCTCCCTCTTTTCCTCCTGTTGCTGTTCTCTCCTTTCCTCCTCTTCGCGACGTTCCTGTTCTCTCCTTTCCTCCCTTTCCCGTCGTTCATTGATATCCGCCCAGGCCTCAGCGGCTTCCTCAGCCGTTACGTCCCCAGTCCTCATGACCTCAAGGATCGCATTCTTTCTTTTGGTTGAGCCCAACTCAATGCCCAACTCCTCACAAATTTCGAGAAGTTCCTTCACCTTGTACTTCTCCATCGTTCACACTGTCCTCCTGCTGTTTACCCTTTTTGAATATACCTGCCGTACGCTACTATAACACTACTAGTAAGACATATGCAAGTATTTCACACACTGCCCTGTTTACCCTCTCAGCATCCCCTGGTTTTCAAAACACTCTTACTAGGCTTGAAACACACAAGGTTAAACACAATGCAACACCAAGTCAATCCCTGAGCTACTATAACCTGTGTCAGAGAAAGTCTGGTGTTTGAGGTAAACTTCAGGCACTCACCGCGCCGAGGTAGCTGATGCCGGTCAATCCCGTAGCTGCCATCCAGTGTTACGAACTCCAACCGGTGCCACCAGTGTTACGACACCCAACCGGTGCCACCAGTGTTACGAACTTCAACCGCTGCACCACGATTACGGCTTTGTGGTCCCGTAGCGCTCGTCACCCGTTTCGTGACAGAGCGTTGGTAGCGATGACTCCGAGCCTGGCGTCGATGAGAATAACAAAAGGGACTTTATACATTATATACAGGTTATCCTACAGGACATGAACGGGTCGGCACTGGGGCCGAGTGCTCACAACAAACGCGACTGTTCTCGCACGACGACGTCCGGCGAAAACGCGTCACATCTCACCCCAGTCGGGACGACACTCTCTCCCGGTGGGGTCGGCAGATCCTGTTTTCGAGCGGCGTGTCACTGCTTTTATAATCCCCGAGGCCCATTGTCACTCAAACGGCCCAATACAAAGTCAGCACACGACGGTCGTCCGAGGGGTCCAACCAGCGACCGCGCTGGCCACCCGGTTCAAAGTTCGCGCGCGCGGTGACCTCCAGGCAAGGGAGGTGCGGCGCCGGGCTGTCGGCCACACGCGGACACGTTTAAACACGCTGCTTCGCCGAGGCTTCTCCCGGACGAAGGCGCAGCATCTTGTCTTGTGAAGGGAGAATTGTGGCGCTCGCAGGATAGATTCTGCACCTTGCAGATTCGGGATCCGGGCTTGTGGTAATGGCACAACAGTGAGCAGGGAGCGCGAACATAGCGAGCATCATGTAACCACGACGAGGTCAGGTTACGACGCTACCGCACAAAAAACGTGCACGCGTGTTAAAAAGCGAGGGGACGCTATCCGGCTATCCCGTTTCCAGCGGTTTTAAGAATAATAAGAACTGCATAACGGAAGATCTCGATCAAGTCTAAGCTGTACAAATTCGTAGTGGCATCTCGCCTCAAGTGCTTTCAGCCCGCAAACGCAGCCGTGACAACACTTTATATGTGTGCGTATGGAGGGGCGGAGGGAAGGAAGGGATGGTGAGGCTAAAGTGCAGCAGCAGTTTTCAGCTCAGGTTTCCATATTGTAACTCACGTTAGCGGGCGGGGGAGGGGCAGGGGGCGGATGCTTTCACAAGAAGCCCTAAGTGCATATCCGCGTTTTTGCACCCCTTTCCTGCTTATTATTTGTTTTTCTGCTGGGAAATGTATTATTTAGCGAGCACATAGTGTCTTTTTCTTTTTCCCGATGCGTCGTTCTTGGTACACCCTCCGTATATATTATAAAAGAAAGACATGTTCACTTACCGGTGTCGTTGGCGATGTAAAAAGCAGCCCTCTTCTTGATTGTCAGAGCTCCTGCGAGACGAGAGAGAGAGAGAAAGAAATAAGAAAAAGAGCCCGCTTAAGACAGAAAACAGATTGCTTGGTTGTTCCTTGGTTGCCGATTTAAAGCGATTTCACTGCATCCATCATAATGCCTAACGGATAAAGATCTGTCTGTATTTTTTTTCTGTGTTCTTCTTTAAAATTTTAGTATTCTTTTCGTTTTCTGGTTTTAATCAGCGAGTGTCTCACGGCTTCAAAAAAAGTTCGTGACCAATTGAAGCGCGTACACTCTAAAACGCCGGTATACTTTGTCTTCTTTTCTGCACCTGCTTTAATTTCTACCTGCTCGTTCGAACAGTATTGTGCGGGAAATTTAAGTTGCAATCAATCAATCAATCAATCAATCAATCAATCAATCAATCAATCAATCAATCAATCAATCAATCAATCAATCGTTCCAAATAATATTTTCTAACAGCGCGGACGCTAATAAAAGAAATAACATCTGTGTGACACGTTGCACAGTTGGTAACATATCTTTACCGTAATGGTTGGAGAAAGGTAAGGTAACCGATGGAGATCACACTGTCGAGAAATAGGACAATATGAGCTAGATGTTCTAATGCAAGCTCTGATAAAGTCATTAAATTCTGAGGTTTCACGCGCCGAAACCACGATCTAATTATGAGGCACTCCGTTGAGGGGTGCTCCGGATTAACTTTTTTTTTCTCTCCTCTGGGGATCTTTAACGTGCACCCGGTGCACGGCACACGGGCGCTTTTTTCTTTTTCATTTCTTTTTTCTTTTTGTTTTCGTCCCCTCGGTATGTGAACCACCGCGGCCGGGATCGGACCCGCACCCTCGAGCTCACAAGCGCAATGCCATAGCCACTGGGCGACCGCTGCGGGTCCAATCTAAAACGTACAAAAAAGTAGAGCGCGCGCACCAGCGTAGCAACGACTGTTAAGTCCTTCATAACCTTGACAGTAGGTTACTTACGACTTCAGGGGGAAACAAACAAACAAACAAACAAACAAACACAACCTTTTAATCATCCGCTGCGTGTCCAGCAGTGCAAATTAACGAAGTTGCGAGCTGTTCTTTTCTCGATTTTGCGCAAGAACCATCATCGCAGTCACTCAGTCTCTAGTTTGCGGCCAGTAAATTCAAAGATCCAGCGAAATGTGCCCGCAACGCGTAGAAGCCGATGAGTCAGCTATTCGGGAACCCCAATTCCGAGTAGTCGAGTGCATCATATCGGATTATCTCGCAGAGATAACTCATTTATCCCGACGTGGTATCTCTATCTCCTCAAGGGGTGATATCACTGCAGTTGTATAGATCTCTCGACACTATTATGCGATATGTGTGGAAACAGTCCTGAGTGGTCTCGATGTAATCCCCGGCTCCCCACTACTCGAACTCCCACGACAGGCAAACGAGAGACCCCTGATAGCATTATCTGCTGGGAAATGCAAGCGCCGTGAGGTAATATGCTTCTAAGTCGATATACGGCATCGTACAACGTCGCTCAGCTCCGTCGAGCATTGCTAACAAAATACCTCTCAAAGGAGCGGTTGATTTTTCCATCCGTCTTCAATCTCCGCCCGTCAGTTGCACTTACCTTGAATACGCAGCAAAGCAGGAAGGAACAAATGCGAATCCATCATATATACATACCCTCCCACCCCTCCCTATCTCGGGGCTTACATATTTAACTCATCAATCGCCTTACCGGCCAGAGCGGCCTTGCACGGCATAATTCAATTGCCCATGGGCGCGTTCCGTTTCTCTTTATTTCTGCGTTACTTTCGGGACTGTTCCTCGATCCCCAAATCCATCTTCGCTGAGCGGCGGAAATATGGAGCACGCCGCTGGTGCAAGAACGGAGGGACCATCGAGAAGCCGCTCGCTGAGTGCGTCATCAAAAATTGAGCCGCCGTGCGTGGAACCGCGAGACGGAACGTGAGGCCACAGAGTTGCGCGCAGGTGAGTGGGCGCACTTGCCGCTGGGAGATGAGAGAGATGCGAAAAAAAAAAGTAAATGGGGCTGGAGTGCACACAGCAGGCATTGCCAAGTCCTCACTCTGAGCTTACCACTGTCGTCGAAAAAAAAAATACGATCATTGCATTCTACCGGTGCTAACGTGTGGGGCAGAAACTTGGAGGTTAACAAAGAAGCTCGAGAGCAAGTACCGAGCAAAGAGCGATGGAACGAAACATGTTAGGCGTAACGTTGAGGGACAGGAGGAGAGCGGTGTGGATCAGAGAGCAAATGGGGATAGCCGATAGTTTAGTTGAAAAGGAGAATGGAAAAAATACAAGAGCTGGGCAGGCCATGTAACGCGTGGGGCAGATTACCGGTGGAGCATTAGAGTTACAGAACGGGTGCCAACGGAAGAGAAGCGCCGTCGAGGATGGCAGAAAATTAGGAGCGGTGTAGAACTTTGGAAATTTGCAGGAGCAAGTTGGAATCAGCTAGCGCAAGACAGGGGTCATCGGCGGTCGCTGGGATAGGGCGTCGTTCTGCAGCGGGAATAAAAATAGGCTGATGACGACGATGACGAAGCTGACTTTAATGGTGTTCGGTGAAAAATATTATGCGGATCACACAACCCCCCCCCCCCCCGCACACACACACACACACATCCACAGGCCGCTGTCGAAGCTTCAAGAGAACCGAGAGAACCAGTATGAGTGTGCCATGTCACGTTACTCTCGTAAACTGGAGTAGCAAGCTGTAGGCGTGTGGCCAGGAAAACATTTCTCGCATCCAGCGAAGTATAGTTCGCCTATATACACCACGTAAGTTCGCACAGCCGCTCGTGCTGGGCTCGGGAGCACCGAGTGGTATACACTGCCGGATGTGGCGCACATTTTTGCGATGTGTAGGGAGTCCGCTGCTAACCAGTCCTATGACACCCGCTTCGCCTTACATCCACGATGCTGCACGCAAACCACCCGCTAAAAATACGACGCATCAGCATCGCCGGGATTCGTCGAGACGCTCGCGCGCTCGTCTTCGACGTCGTCTCGACGGGCAATGCTATAACAAGTCGCGGCCTCGCCAAGTCGAAGGGAGGGAACCGAGGCTCATTACCGGGACCGTCGCGCGCGACCGCTAATGAGATCTAGGGGGAACGTACGCCGTGATGGGCAAAGAGTATAGTACATATATACAGCGGTGCGCGCGCTCTTCTTCTCGACGACGCGTCTCGGGAACTCTCTCTCGCGTGCGCTTTGGATCGCGCAGGCGGTAGGGGGTGCGGCCCCGGGGTAATCACGTGCCGTTCGCAATTAGGGACGAGAGCGTCGCGCTAGATGCTGCGCGCCTTAGGAGGAGGAGGAGGAGCAGACTTTGCCGGCGGAATCGTGCGCTTGGCGTCGCCTTCTGTCGCCAGTAGTTAGGGATATGGGCCGGAACTGAGCGGATTCTCGGCTCTTGACACTTATCGCGATGAAGACGAAGGGGATGCGGGCCATTCCGACCCTTCCTTCCCTGGCGGCGGGTGTGCCGCCGCCGTATGTACGTCTGCTTAACGCAGCGTCTGCTGAGACTGCGATGCTGTTGCCGAGGTTATATACGTCTGTTGGTCGTCTGCTCCCCTAACGACTATCTTACGTCGTTTATTTTTTTTTTCTTTATGGCTCGACGGTCGCATGAAAGAAAGCCTGTTAGTGAACGCTGACTGAGCATCCTCGTGGCACGCCTCATTGATCAGGTAAATTATCCGTGAGGGAGACGGACGCCACGTCGCGTTGGGGCCGTGCGCATGCATGAGGACGCCGGAAGAAGCGATAAAGCATATCGCGCCTGCAGCATCCGTATGGCAGATCGTTGCGGATGCACGATACACTGCCGGCTCTTGACGACTCTTATACTAGATAGCGTGCGTGGTTGCCTCTCCGCTTTATAACGCCAATGCCCTACCCATCTTCCCCGCACCCTAGCCTAGGCCACAGGGCCATCTCTTTCTTGCACAAAATTCATTCATTCATTCATTTATTCATTCATTCCGCCTTATTTGACACTGGGCGTGGGACGCTAAACAAGGATGACTGGCAGTATATATGAATGAGGTGCAGCTAACTGTATACTGGTCGCTAAGCGCTCACTCCTGTCTCTTTGCTGAAGCAGGCTAATTTGTCACTGACGTATGGTCATTAGGACGCATGTTTGTCAAAAAAACTACGCGCTCCCATTTTTTAATATCGATATACGTCGCAGCTGCTCGATGCGGGTATTTGTGTAGCGCACGATTGCACCGGTGTAGTGCACTCGTGAAGTGGTGCACTTATTCAGTAGCAGACTATAGGGAGCTCACGTTAGGCAGGACCTTAAATGCGAGTTCGTTTTTAAGAACTTTCCTTGTTCTCCGTGTACTGGAGTTTCGCGGGCACGTATTATTCGCGACGGCTTACGAATAGCGCATACACGCAAGGCGACGCACAGAAGTTGACGACTAGAAGGATTCGTTTAACGTCCTTGACGTCTATCGCGCAGTCATCGACCCGCGGTGCCTCCATTTTCGAAGCGTGCTGCGGCTACTGCGGAAATTGGGCCAGAAAACCTAGTTGCCCTCGTGATTAGGTTTAACCCTCGAGAAAGAAAAAAAAACTGATCGAAAACGCGTATACCCGGGACATGTACCGAAGGAAAGAAAGAAAAGCAGAGACGGCATGCTCCGTCTGGTCACACAAGGACGCCACTTAACGATCAAGATGCGAAGAATTGGGGCCGCGCTCCTGTCCACGCTTTCTTTTCGATAAGCTTTCGCAAGAACATATCTTGAGCGCGGGAGAACAGGCAGGCAGACAGACATCGAGCGCGACGCGTAAGAATTAGGCTGACCCAGCTATCAGCTCGATACCCTAAGTACCCCATCCATGCGCATACGGAGGTGGGTCTGCACGGCGCATACAATGCAAAAAAAAAAAAAAAGCGGTGCGTGGTTTCTTCGACACGCGGTGTCCGAATCGAGCGAGGCGGTCGGCAATCTGGAAGCCATCGACGGTGACCCGTACAGTGGACGAGCCTGAAGGGCAAAGAAGCGAGAACGTTTTAAAAGCGGTACGCGGTACGGCTTTGGGAGTGAAGTCTCGTTGCGAGGGTAAGAAAAGAAAAGAGAAAGAAAGCTGGGAAAATTGAGCGAGATCGGAATTGTAATTTAAGGAGCGAAGATGGGAGTGAGAGAGGCGACGTAGGTGCCACAACTCTGCCTCCCCCCCCCGAAAAAAAAAATAAAAAAGAAGAAAGAAAATCAACAGGTGCTCATGTAGCAGACGACGCAAGCAGACGGTCAGGTTTGTTAGTGCATGCGAGGGATGGGCTAAGTGGGAGGGTGAGGGGCGGAGAGGGGGCACACCGTTGGCGTACCGTTCTAAACTGCAGAGCACGATCCCGTTTTCGTTTTAAAAAAAAAACTGGCCGCGCAGGCCTTGAGCGAGATCACGCGATTCGCGCCACTATAGGAAGCCAAGCGGCCCGAGTCGACAGTCTTGCTTTTCGCTCCAGTTTCTTTCTCCCCTCCTCCTCTCTCGCTCACTTTTGCTATTACCCATCGGCGCGCGGCCCGATAATGCGGGGATTCGCGTCGAGGCTGACTTCCTTGAAGCCAGCTTCAAGGTCGTCGCGTCGTCTCTGCTCCTCGCATTGCTTTGCGAGAGATCGAGAACGCGTCGAAGTCGGCGGGTCAAAACAAGCGAAGAAGAAGAAGAAAGCGAACTCGGCGAACATTCCGGTCGGCTCCCCGTTCGATTGCGAGAAGCGGCGAGGTTCTTCCAAGTGCCACCGCGACTGGCATTCCGCTGTTTTCTTTTCGGGCCTGTGTGCGAGACGGGACCGGGTAGCAGCGCAGGGACGTAGCCCGAGTCTATAAATGTCTAGCAGCCTCTCGGGTGACTATGTTTGTCCCACTCTTATAGCGGTGCAGAGGCGCTGTAGTAGGTTGTTCAACTTTCGATAACACGCAGACCAACCTGCTGGCACTAGCGGTTTTAAGTGCAGGAGAAAGGGGGAGGGGATAGGGAGGTGGGGGTTCAAAGCAGGCCAGCCAACGTCCGCACAACCTCCACTCTGACCACCACCCTGCAGTCCTTTCCCGACACCTTTCATCCTGGGACTGCAGCCTCCACGTCTCCCGCAGCTTTCTCGACAGAACAGCAAGCATTCGAGCTTTCATTTTCGCTTTCTCAACTTTCTCACTTTCATCTATTCCTACGATCGACTGCAGAGTCATTCTCGCGGACTACGCGGCGGTCGCAGATAAAGTCTGCGGCTATTCCAAGGGCGCCGGCGGCAAGCAGCCGGAGAAGAAGGCCGAATTTCGACCATTCGCCCCCTTTGCCGCCGAACGCTGTCCGCATCCCCGGGCCGAGACCATTCGTCGTACGTAAATAAAAGCGCGCCCGTAAGAACTCCGCCGAAATGGACTCCGAGTGTGACTCCGAAGTGCGTCCGTCCTTCAACGCCAAAGCTTTCCTTTTTTTTCACGCTATCATTGTTGCTGTTGCTTGCTGCTGTTGTTGTTGCTTCTCTGCGTATCTCTCGGGGCTACTATAGTGGACTGACCATTTACTGGTGAAACCTCGAAATAAGAGAGAGAGAGAAACTGAAGGCCGTACGGCGAGGAAGCCATTCTTGACTGTCGTCAAACGCTGCCACTAGCTGTTATTACACGCGGGCTTCGGGAGAGCCCGACGCCGGGCCGTAAATCTTTCCTTTCATAGGGGCCGGCTTAAGAACTGCGACAGCCTCGGCCTGGGCAAAGCAAGCAAAGCGTGCTCTGGCCGTCTCGCTAGATCCGTGCAGCGCGTCGATAGCTATAGGTGGCTTTCACGGCGCATTCGGCATGTCACAGGCGGAGTCCGGAGATAAAGGCTGTTTTGCACGTAATAAAGGTTACCGTCGGTTGTTGCGAATGGCTGCATAACGAAGGCGGTCTGATTACATCATGCGTTCTCACCGTGCAAACAGCTTAGCAAATTCGGCTCCCGAATGAACGCTACTAGTTTCAGCTTTGGCCAGCGCTGCACGGTATTAAAGCTCTTCTTTCTGTATTTCTTTATGTCCACCGGAGACCGGCCCATATATAGACCTTGGCTAATGGACACCCATTCATCATTACATTATGCCTGCCAGTCTAAAAGTTTGTCGCTTGTACACTATTGTACTTGGATTAGCTTCGCGTGCTTGCCGCGCATGCTCCTTCCATTCTCACTGGATGTCGTAGCGAAGGATAAAGTTGAAATTAACGAGGGGTATGTCAGCGTGTGGCGGAAATTGCGTCGCGATTCTGGAGTCCAGTGTATGCGTTTAGCCGGGGCTGAGAGAGAAGACCTAGGTGGTGGGAAGGTGCGTACGAAAAATGAAACGCGGTGCGAGAATTTCAGTTCAGACATATAGAGTCCGGAAAATTTTTTTGCGCTAGGAGATTGGATGGGGTATACATATATATAGTAAATCGACTTAAATATCCGTCTGTATTACTTCTACAGGTGTGCGAATGATCCGCTCTGTTTAGTACGGAATTTCGCAAAGCAGCAGCAAACGGTACCTATAGATATCCGCATTGCAAGAAATGCGGTCCTTCTAGCGCATAATTACTTTATTACAGCGAAGCTTGTTTCGCCTTCCTTCGCGGGATTAGGCGCATCTGCTCGGCCGGTTTCTCAACGAGTAAGGGGTGGGCCGATCCCGGAGGCAGTGTAATAGTAAGCTGGGCCGAACCTGGAGATGAGGTAACTAATGAAAGCGGCGCTGATCACTGAGACCGTATTATCCGCGGTTGCGTAGGGTCACACGGTGGAGCCACCGCCTATCGGGCCACTCTTTCTCAGCCCGGATGTTTGGCGCGCACGTTCTTACATCGTCCTTATGTTAAGTGGTTTACATGAAACGCCGCTCAAAGAAATTACAGCGGAATTGAAAGAAGCTCATGCTGTCTTTGATGGCTTCTACCGGCATTTTTTTTTGTGGCTGCGTCGGCGTGGGCGTGTTCACACGGCGTGGGCGTGTGCGTGGGCGTGGGCGTGGGCGTGGCGTGTGCGTTTGCACACGGCGTGGGCGTGTGCAAACTGTTATCGGGGCGCTGTTATCAAGGCCTAAATGAGTATCGTGGGCCATCCGCTGATGTCGGCAACGTCGTATGGAAATGATTTTGAGCTTGATTACGGTGCGGTCGTCGAGCAACGTTGTAGGCACGGACTCCTGTAGGCGCAATGCCTGCATGTGTGCGGCGACAGTGACCAACTGTAATTGTATGTCTGTGCTCCTTTCTTTATCTCTACTTTGTTATCACTTTACCTCCCCCTCCCCTGTTTCCACAGCATAAGGTAGCAAACCAGATCTTCCCCTCCGGTTAACCTCCCTGCCTTTCTCCTTTCACCCGCCGTGGTTGCTCAGTGGCTATGGTGTTGGGCTGCTGAGCACGAGGTCGCGGGATCGAATCCCGGCCACGGCGGCCGCATTTCGATGGGGGCGAAATGCGAAAACACCCGTGTGCTTAGATTTAGGCGCACGTTAAAGAACCCCAGGTGGTCAAAATTTCCGGAGTCCTCCACTACGGCGTGCCTCATAATCAGAAAGTGGTTTTGGCACGTAAAACCACAAATATTATTATTATTATTATTATATTTCTCCTTTCCTCTATCTCTCTCTATGGTGCCGGAGAATAAATTCGATATGGTTTTCCTAAACCGTCGGGCGCCGACGACGAAGTGCCCGAGAATGGCCTCTCTGAGTACCAACCGACTGCATATCTTAGTCAATTACAGCGGGACGAAGCACGTTATCACTTCGTATTAAGACGAGAAAGCGCATACGCGTGATCACATCGACGTCGACAAAGACGCCGCAAACTCGCGGAGCTATCGATCTTCGCGATAGGAAGGCAATATTTATGCGCCCTGCGCTTTGGTTAGACGCGTTAGCGAAGTCAACCGTAACCATGCCATGGCTGTTATCAAGAGCGGACATCACCGTCATAAAGAGGAAAGCGCACGCCCCGTGCGTTGGCGTGCTTGGGACAATTGAGATACGACGGTCATTATTCGTCGGTAGCGCTTATCCTCCTCTCACTATAGTGCCGAATCTGCAAGTCGCCTCGGACGAAAAGCTGCCCGAGTCGCCTCTACCGATGTTCAGGCTCAGACAGTGTCAGTGTTTATCAACGGTCAGTGTTTGTTTTGTCAGCGTCCGCCAATGCGCGTCGCGACAGAACTGCTGCTCAAAAAAAAAAAGGGGGGGGGGAGAGATATAGAAGAAGAGAGAGAGAGAAAATAAAGTGGGTGGGCGTGGAGGAAGGAAACCTGGGAGGGCGGAGGGGAGGCCAGGAGCTTGCAAGCACGGCGTGCAGGACGCCCTACATTGCAAGTGCTATCGATGGTTAATGAACGTGAATGATGTATTTCCACAGCAATACAAAAACAAACAAAAAAAACAAGAAAAAATAGAAAGTTTATTGCTCCGCCCTCTGGTAATCATCGAAATGCATCGTAAGCTTTTAATTCTTCCTGAGCTGCAGAACCATGCGGGGCGAATGGTAATCATATCAGCCTTCACTATATGCAAGCACAAAAGAAAGAAAGAAGAAAAAAAATAAGGGCGGATGGGGGAGGGGCAGAACAAGGGTGGGGAGGCGAAAGTGTTCAACAAAACCAAAGCACTGCGCTCGACTTGCATCATTATGTTAACGCGAGCAAGAACTACCGTGGCCGCCTCGCAGTGAAGAACCGGCCACAAGCGCGGCGAGCCTTCTTTCGTGCGAATTTCGCTCGCCGGACGAGATTATATGGTGCAATGCATGCATAAATTCCACGTTTTTAGGCATGTGGAACGAAGCTTTTGAGTGCGGAATAAACTGCACATTCCGGTGCATAAATCAGTGAGGTCTTTAATTCTCTGCTGCATCGTTTGCATGCCTGCCGTATTTTTGTTGTTGCTTTGTTTTTGTTTTGCACTGACGCCGCACAGCAGCACGCTGCCTCGTTAAATAATGTAGTGTGACCCCTGGAGGGGGCGCCTGCTTGAGTATCTGGATCCCCTCTGAAATATTGACGATCGGAAGCCTAAGTGCGCAAGCATCCATACGTCATAATCTACGAGGCAAGGAACTCGCTTGAAGGCAAGAGTGCTGCAGCACGTGGGGCGACTCCCTCCCCCCCCGCCCCTCCCCCCTCCTCCTTCACCATTTGGCGCACTCATTCACTGAGACAGCGCAGTATGCAATCCTCCGTTACGCGTCTCTAGGAACACACGCTCATTAGCGCGTTCATCAGTCCACTAACTCAACATCCATCTCAGAACACCAGCTCTTATTTCCCCTCGTATACTCACCGTATACTGCGTTCTTTGCTCGCAACTTCACGTCAAACTTCACAATGATTTGCACAACAAACAAACAAACAGACAAACAAACAAACAAACAAACAAACAAAACAAGCGAACAAACAAACAAAACAAGCGAACAAACAAACGACGGCAAAGAGAGAAGAAGGCATCTCGCGCAACACTCACTGCTCTCGGCCAAGGGGATCAGACAGGCTGCCACCGCTGCCGCCAAAATGAGCGCCACGGGCAAGGCCAGTCTCCGGGGGATCGCCTGCGTCCAGGAAGAAGAAGAGCGATTGTCAGCGAGCCGCTCGGCGAGCTTGCGCTTCCCGAAATCAAAAGCTTCGATTTGCGAACGCCTTTCCAATACCGTACGACAGTACAGCAACGGATGAAAAGAAAAAAAAAAGAAACGGTAGTAACAGAAAGATAAAACAAACACAAGAAGAATCGTACTAATTATAGTCTTCTTCACAACCCGATTCATGGCCGATCCCTCAGAGATGGGCGGCGCCATTTCGCCGAGGAACGAGAAATGAAGAACGGACGCGCGAATATTGACGCTGCAGGTGAGGAAGCTGTTATAAGAGGCCAGCTGCAGCGTTACGAAGAAGGAGAAGAAGACAAAAGAGAAGCGCGACGTCGTCGTACAAATGACTTTCCCCATTTTCCGGGGGAGGGGGGGGAGGGCAACCTGAGATGGCGGCGCTGGGGGGAGCAGCCGGCGAAGCTGTTAGCGGGGCCGCCGACGCAGGCAGCCAAATTCGTTCGCCCGTATACGCGCTGGGCGCGAAGCACGGGGCGGACGCGTTTCGCGCGCGCCGTTTCGGCTTGTTTTGATAAAGCAAACCGAGACAAACGACGCCGCCCGTAACAACAATTTGCCGCCGCTATTGCGTTTTCCTTCCTACTCCACCCCCCCCCCCCCCCCCTCTCTCTCTCTCTAGCGTTCACTGCGCTCGTTTTAAAGGCCAAGATATAGTCCGGCGTTCTCGGCGCGCCAGGCCGCGGCAGGCGAAGTCGGATACGCTGCGCTAGCGACGCCAGGGGTGCAAGAAATTTGCTTCCTCTAGAGTTCGGCGTGCGCGCGCAGCTCGAGGCTGGCGCCATCTGTGCGTCCGGGAGCGCAACTTCGCCGCGGCGAACAGCTGTTTATATGGCGCATGCGCGTCGTTCGGGTAGCGCGCGCGCTTCTCGTTCCGCGCGCTGTTTGTGCGCTAAAATGAAAACTTTTGCGGGATGGCGTTAACTTGTCCTGACAGCCAGAAAAAAAAAACATAAGGTTTTACGTGCGAAAACCACTTTCTTTCTGACCTGGGCTTCTTTAACGTGTACCTAAATCTAACCACACGGGTGTTTTTCGCATTTCGCCCCCATCGAAATGCGGCCGCCGTGCCTGACAGCCAGAACATCGCACTCATATTGCTAGTACTTCGGCTACGTCAAAAACGGAAGCGGACCATGTATGTACATGCGAAAGCTATTCGACAAGCGCCCTCAACTCGGCGACTACCACCAGCTAGTACAGGAGCTGCGAAATGCAGCTTACCTGTGGCGAGACCACACTGCTTTCGTATAGCGTCCCACGCGTTGTTCTTGCGCTCTGTGTCGCGGTAGTCCATGCGTTTCACATCGTATACACATGGAAGGTTGCAAATCGCTTCAAGCAGGCGTCCTCACTCGCGCTGTCATCCCGCACGGATGTTGAAAAAACCACAGCCGCACTGTCAGTACGCGCACCGCAGGCCGCCATTCTGCCTTCTGCTCGCTGCCGCTGCAGCGCGCAGTGCATTCTGGTCTAGCGGCAGCCGCGTGAAATAGAACACGCTCTATGTCTGCGCCGGCGGCGTTGTGCTCGCCAAGCGCGCCTGGGCACGCCGGCTACGCCGTGACGCCGGACTGTAGAGTGCGCGATTTTCACCGACGTCGCTTAACCGCGACGCGCGTGGCCGCGCGCGCGCGTTACGCCGGACTATATCTTGCCCTTAACGCGGAATTGGGCGCATTTCGGCGAAACAATTTAAGGCGCCCTCGCGTCTCACAAGCGCGCACACGTACGGGTACGGCGAATCTTTCAACACTGCGTATATGTATGTATGTACGTTTCAGTGTTGCGTCTTTCGCCAATTCTACGGAGCTGTTTAACTTTCGCTCCGCCTACCTAAATGAATCAGTTGTACGAAGCAATGGATAAAACGCGGGGGGGAGAGGAGGATTTGTCGCGAACGTACATCTGGCGTTCCCATATGTTTCTCCGTCCCTGAGTATGTATGCGTTAGGCATAATTTCGTTTTGTATAAAAAAAAATGTACTTTTTTCTTGCACGTGCCAGCTTTTCGGATGCTCGGAGTGTTGAAATTGCTTTGCTTCGATGGGAGCCGGGAATTCTCGCGCCCTGGTAAAACAAACTCGTTGTGTGCGAGCTTCGCGCGAGTTTTGTACGAGCCCGGCCCCCACCAACCTCCTCCCTTGTTTTTTTCTTTTTTTTTCTTAGTTCACAGTTCACGCCCTCTAGTTCCGGGCTTCTATCCAATTTATATTCCCGTTCGACGACGCGGAAACGAGGGAAAAAAAGAAATTTGAATTACTGCGGCAGCGACCTCGCGCTCTAAAGGCTCGAAAAAAAAAAAGGTGAACAAATGAAAACGAAGAGGTGGCAGGAAAAAAAAAGAAAACTACCTCGAGGCTTATTTTGCAGATCCGATAGGGAGGAACGCCGTTGAGCCCATCTATACCCCGAAGTACGAAGACAGGGGATATATATATAGCTCGTATTTATCTAACATCGTCTTCAATTTGCCGCCGCGCTGTCCGATTGCCGAGAGTAATCGAGAACAAACGGGAAAGATGTACATGCCAATTTGGGAAGCAAATAACATACGTATAGGTGAGAAAGGACAGGGGAGGATCTGCTTTTGAAAATCGTTACTGTCGCCTCGCAAAAGTGCTATTTTTTTTTACACCTGCGCAGAGTGATTATCTTATTAATCGCGCTTAACGTATTAATGAGAGACAGGAATTGTATAGTGGAGGGTTGCGAATTAATTTCGCTAAGGCTCGCGTTTGAACAGCGCCATTATTGGCAAACAGTGGTGCATTATATTTATTTTATTTATTTATTTGTTCATACTGTTAACCCTCCAGTGAGGGTCGTTACAGGGAGGGAAGAAGAACATATAGATTTCATAAGCACTTCAATGAGCAATCATGAATCAGAATTCAAAATTTGTACACCATTTCTCAAAAACATATCGACACCCAGCTCAAATTGTTGCACGTTCACACTCTCCACAACATCACTTGGCAGTTTGTTCCATAGTTCAATTACATCAGGAAAAAAGGAATACCGATATACATCCGTACGTGTACGTGTATATATAGTTAGGAGCACTTTCTCGTTCATGTTCGTTTCTTTTTTCGTTGTATGTCCTATATAAAAACATACTGCCTTGTTTCCAAATAATGACCACCTAAGGACCTAGGGAAAAATTTGACCGCCTAGGGACTTTCTTCAACGTGCACCCAGAGCTCGCTGCTTGCATTCTGCACTGATTGGTACGGTGCCGCTATGCATTCATTCGAGCAATCAAGCGAGTGACCTTGTCTTTCAGCATCAAATCGCCATGTGGCTAGTGAGACTCTGCGGCGGTTTACCTGAGGAGATGAATCTGCAACCAAGTTCTACGCTCCCGCGGGTTCACCACAGGACCCAAGCACTAACTACGCTCTTACTACCTAAACAAAACGACGTCGTGTTTCTTATTCCTCTTGATTATAGGGAAAACTGGATTTCTCTCTCAGGATTCACTATGCGGGATCACTGGCGCTTTCGTTTCCGCATACTGAATCCACTGTACGCGAACGACACCGTCCTTATTGTTCCACGCGAACAAAACAAGGCTGAGAGAGCTACGTTAAGAGCTTAAATGGAGATGAGAAAGTGTGTAGTACGATCGCACGGCTACCAAATCCTGTGCATTTCGCGCCCGAAAAGAAAGTGCTCCACTTGTGCTTCCAGTTCCCACACTGTACATACGAATGCGAATCATGCGCATGAAAATTAACGCCTCGAATTTGAGTAATTGCAATTTTTTTACGTTTTCTACTCATTACTGAATAGCACTTGCATGAAAGGAAGCATCAGGTACGTCGTTGGGTTTTTCGACATGTTTACTTCTGTTCCACTGTTCCACTGTTCCAACTTCTGTTCCAGGAAATGTTGCTGTTTTTAAAACTTTTTTTTCTAAGCTCTTTTGCAGCACAGTAATGCCTTCTAAGATCAGATGACTTCCTTTTGGTTGGTTGTTTCTTTCTTTGCTTTTTCTTGCGATGATATTGTCGTTCTCTATAATTTCCAATGACAGATAAGCCTGGTTATAACGAAACGGAATATAATGAAATAATGGATATAACGAAGTGACATTCTCCTTGAAATACCCATAGAGAGTCATTGTACGGAACACGCAATAATGAATGTAATGGATATAACGAAGTAATGCTGGTTCCCCCTTCAAATCTGTCCGTAACGAGGTTTTACTGTACGCCTGTGTCAATGGCTAAGAGCTGGAACTCGAGCGAGACAAGAATGGCGCACCGCTTCCTCAACCATACGCAAAAGTTCGTCGCGACATGCAATGAGCGGAGAAGTAAAGGCCATGTTTGCTGAAAAGTGCGTCCTTTAACAACGACATAAGTGCGCTCGGAATGTCAGATGTGAGGGGATAAAAAAAGAAGAAAACGAAGCAGCATTTGGCTATGCTCTTTCAATCCTGTCGACCACGGGTGAGTTCCAGTTCCGGCCAACGCGAAAAACAGCCTATTTTTACTGCTAAGATACCAACTTCGAGCTCAAGTAATGGGACACATTTTGAAATCGTCTCTGCAACTTGAAGCTACCTCGCATGGACAAAAAAAAAGAAAAGAAAGGAAGCTATGAAAAGCACACGTTATCGCTGTGTTTCATTACTTTGCGAGCGTGAAGCTGTGAAAGAAATAAACACAAAGCAGCTGATATTGATTAAGTGCACACGAAAGCCTCATCATACGTTTCCTTACGCGCAAATGACCTTTCCCGTCGAGTTTCGAAGCAATCCGCTTATAGCCGCCTTCTTGTTTGGACAGCAAATGTGCCATTAGCATTTTTTGACTTCGACGTTCTCTTGCGAATTTCTTTTTGACGGCTCCTACGGAATTGGAACGAGACGGGCGCTGTCCGCTTATCTATTCAGGCGATTCTACTCAAGTATTGACACACGACCTGTGAGACACTGTGACAACATACAAGTGTAATAGAGAACTCGCGAACACGGGTATAATAGATGTTCGCGAGCGTTACAGTCGCTTGCGCTGGGGAAGGTTACTAACCGGGTCTATTCTGAAACTAATGTATTGACTCGACGTCGACCCTGTGTTCGCCATGTTCAATGCGCAATTTTTATTGCTGTTGTTTATCATAACTTGTTTTTTTTCTGGACATATGAATAAATTAATGAACTTTATTCCCATTTTAAGAGAGGGGAGGGATAGTGACGGCTGTATAGCGAGTATGTGCGTTACCGTGTGAATATTTTATGACATGCTTAATCTATCGCAAAGTTTGTATGATGTAAACGTATATATAGGGTGTGCTATGAGACGCTTTTTTTTTAACTATATAAACAAGCTGCAAAGCATGACGTCAGGAGGATGCGGTCAGCGCTGTCATCAAATTCCGTGCAAGGAAAAGAAAAAAAAGAAAGAAAAAGCGAGCGAACTCCAGCATCTTCAATTTTCTCTGAAAGCAGTATGCGTGGTCAAGTTCAAATGTCACTCTGCAAGGATTCGTGTTCAAAGCGTCGACTAGCGCAGACGGAGAAAAATGCCAACGTTGTCTCCGGCTTTTCTTTTTCTTTCTTTCTTTTGCCTGCACTGTGTCGCTTTGCTTAGAAACATGTCAATTGTTTATAACAAGCAGCCATTAGTGAATGCATCTTGAGTTTAAAAGTCACGCGCCTCTCGTTATCACCAGACATATTGTGTCTTCGGAACACGCTCGTGTTTCACTGTTAAAGTGAACATTAAGTTAATGTTCCGGTGCCCATTATAGCTATGTTTCTATACGATGACTTCGGCAATAGTGAGGCACCAACATAAACCTACCTAACAGGTCATACCGAACACCTTTCTTACTTCTTGTTTTTTCTATGAAGTGGATTACTCACACAAGATATGTTGATTTCAATACCACTGAAGTGTTTCATTTAACACTGTGCCATACTGGGTACGCATACGAGCTCGTTCCACTATTCTGAGCAAGTTCACATACGTGGCTAGCAAACAATAAGTTAGCAATAACAAGTAAGCAATAACAAAGCTTCACAGGCTTTCACATGAAACCACCGGCCTAACTCTCGTGTCTAGAAAAAAAAAAGATCTCGTGGCTGTCTGTAAGAAAACAATTGTAGGGGATGACATTGCGAAAGCGTAACCACAGGAAGAGTTTAATGAGGCGCATGGAGTGCTAGAACCACACCGCTTGTTCATCTGACAACAAAGAGCGTGCGTTTGCCTGCTCGGTCATTACGAAGAAATTACGCGCTACGAAGCTAGGTCTTTGTGGCGAAATGGGCCATTTGGTGCGGTGAATATTGTCCGTGTATCGCTGTTCCCAAAGCGTTGTCTCCTTCGCATACCCTTCCTGCAGATATATGTACCGGCGAAACCAGACAGAAAAAAAAAAAGAAATGTGTCAGACAAATGAACACACATGGGACACCTTTATTCCGATTAGGCGCTTGAAATTCGCGTATAATCGTAAAATAAAGGCATATTAACAAGAAACCCAGTTTACCTTTCTAATTAAATTGGGAACACTGCTTCTGCTCGCGCAGACACCAACGTACACAATGAAATTGTCTTTATAAGTGGCGCAGTACAAGGAAGAAGCAACCTTGTACGCTCGATTAAATCGTGTTGCTTTGTTCGTTCGCGAAATTGCTAGGAAAAACTTGCATGCCTCCAACCTTTCCTAAGAAGGGGTTTAGCTTTGTGCGAAGATTTACGAAGAAGTACTGATGACTTAGGGCACATTCACACCGGCGACTTGAAGAGGTCGCGCGACCAAGTTGGTCGCTTTGCGACCAGTCGCAAATGGTCGCAAACGGTCGCCTTTCTCGAAAAGCGACCATTTTGGGCGAGTCGCTCTCTGCGCGATTTTTCAGTCGTGCGACCGTCGTCGCAAAACTGATAAACCAATCAGCGGCGCACCGGAAGTGATCTTTCGTGTGTCTACATCCGGCCTCCTCCGGCGTCGCATTCAAATTCCGCGTAGATTCCGAGCACGGAGGAAGGAAACTAAGGAGAGGCCCTACCCCCTCCGCGCGCTAGGAGAAAAATGTGGCGGAAATCACGTGGTAGGTTCTCATTTTTTTGCTGCTTTTTTATTTTTTTTGCTGTATGGCCACGCCTTTTGGGCCACAATGGCGGCGTTGTTTGAGCGCTCACACGTGTTGCTCTGGTAGGTTTCGTGCCGTGGCAAAGGCGCTGTGTGGGCGGGTTTGCGTTAGTCACCGTGTCTTCTTGCGCTGTGTTACCTGCACCGTGCTCTGCCGGATGTTGCGCGAGCGCGAGCGCTCCGCGCGCGAAACCACGCGCAGCGCGGCGTGGTTTCGCGAAAGATGTAAACAAGAGAGGAGGGTGGCACAAAAGGCGGAGCATCGCCATGAGCAACGCCAACTTCCGGCTTCACTTTTGCTTCACAAAGAGTGACGTCAGGGCCTCTCCTTAGTTTCCTTCCTCCGTGATTCCGAGAGTTCTCGCTGAGAACGATAATCTCCGGGATTGCGACTTGCGGGTCGCGCTCAGCCGGGCTTGCCGGTGTGAACATCAGTCGCCTTCGGTCGCTTTTTGATTGCGAGTCGCAAACGGTCGCGCGACCTCCTCAAGTCGCCGGTGTGAATGTGCCCTTAGTGGGCTAAACTGTTGTGAATAGTGTAGAAACAGCTCGAATCATGGACTAAAATAAGATGACAAGAAACGGTGCGCCGTCTTGGAACTTTCGAGTCAGCGCACCGCCTGTCGTCGTCCTTGCTTCGTGCGCCGTTTTTTTTTTTTTTGGGCGCCGTTTTTAGGTATGAGCGCAGTAAAAGCACGCCGCGTTCTCCGAAGTTTCCCGAGGGTCATAGTTTGAGGAAGGTGGGTTGCGATAACCCTGGGGCACGGCACTAGAGCGATTTCGTCCGATATACAAACTGGATCAGCAGAGCGAAGAATGACGTCCTGCAAATCTTCCATCGGAGCTAGTCGCAATGCCAATTTAGTTGTACAGCCGAAGGAAGCAACACTTGGATCCAATGGCGAAATATTCAACGAGATAGCCCGGGGGGAGGAGGAGGGGAGGGGGGCTCACTACATTGTCTCCCTTTGTCCCCGAGTTTCTTGTCAGTGTAGTTTTCCTCGGTCTGTTATTCTTTATATTTCTGATCTATCCGTTTTGATCCAACTTACCACTGTTAGGACGTCAGCGTTACGCCTGAAAACTACAAATATGAAATCATCATCGTCATCATGCTTAGGAGAGAAGACGCGATCCCTTCGCTTATCCTCCGCACCCCAACGTACGAGTGCTGCATGCATGGCTGCTCGCTCCGACGACATACGTACACGCAACAGTGCTCCTCGCCAACGGCGTAAACAACTGGCGCAAGTCTCTGTCCGCCAAATAGGAAGAGCGAGACCTTCTTCCCTTTGGGCGCGCGCACCCGATCGCCTGGCGCGCTGCTCTCTGTATCGACTGACACCATCTCACCAAGGACGACGACGCAGCCGCTCGCTCTCGGGCATCGTTATATACGTATCCGATCTCGCCTCTCCTCTCGTCTACTTCTATACAGCCGGACACTTTCTTTTCTCTTAGATGTCTCTTTCGCTCGTCCCTCTCCCATCATCTCTCCGTCGCGCGCGCTCGAGAGAGAGAGAGAGAGGTAAGGGATGAGACGCGAGACGACAATGGGCCCTTCGCGTTGTCACACATACTGAATGACCGTCGCCGATCCCCGCGGCCACCGACGCAAGGCTCCGGATTGCCCATCGCCGGGCCACTTTGCGGAACCGTTCTCTCGGAGGAAAAGAGGCGAGAGCGGGGGCGCGTGTGTGAGGAGAGACAATCGGAAGAACCCGAGAGAGCGCGCCTGCGTCTTCGCGCGAATTCGATACTGATCACCCCACCCCTCTGTCCGCCTGCCTGCCCGCCTGCCCGTCTCTTTGTACGTGCGTGTGTGTTTCCGACGTAGACCAGGGTGTATACGTGCGTACACTGTACGCCATTGTACCCTTGCTACGAGCGTCCCCGCAATGGATGATGGTGACGAGGAACCGGAAGGAAGTGAGGAACGGACGGATCAGCGTCCCCGTTCGCTTGACTGTAGACTCTCTCGTCCACGAATATAGCGTGGCCGCGCGGCCCCTTGAGAGCGCGCTCTTGAGAGGCCCGCCCTTTTGTGGGGTGCGCCGCGGTGGCGCTGGGGTGCCGTAATGACAGCGCAAACAGGAGTCTCGCGGCCGCGCTGCTGAGAAACCTGGGTGTTCTCGACGAAGATGACAAGAAACGGTGCGGTGAAGCTGCAGAGCCGGCACAGTGCTCTCGACTGATCGCCCTTTTTGGTGATGCCGATTTTGGTGCCAGTCGATAGGCTAAGCGATTGTAATAAGACTTCCCCGAGGCTCCTCCATTGAGGCGTCGCGCGCTGGGTATCACGTATCCCAAAAAGTGAGAGAGAGAGATAGAAAAGGATGCATAAAAAGTATCCTAGAAAGTGATTGCCACGTCGGAACTGAAGCTGTAATTCATTCTTGAGAAGAAACAGAACAACAGCTGCGCTAGCGTTTTTATACGCTTCGGAGCAGCGACGTTTCCGATGTTGTTTTATATCAGAGGCGGTGCAGAACTATATACAACTGAGAGGAGTTGCTTGAAAACAAGTGGCAAGCAAAACAGGGTTCAGCTCATTCTGATGGTGGTTGTCTAGCTCTATCGTTTAGGTGGTTGTTTAGCTTGACGCTAGTGTGCAGTATTTATTGAAAACTAAATGAACAAAAAGTAATCAAAATAAAAGACTAAGAAAACTTACGTGCGGCATTAGGAGCTAAGGAGTTATTTGAATTCATATAGATCGTTTCTCATTAAAAAGTGAAGGATGCTCGGGTAGGCAGGCTTGCCGCCACGAAGGTAAACTGTAAACTGTTTCTGTAAACGAAGGGGCGCGTTTCTTGAACATAGCATAGCATTTCTTGATGAACCCCTATGTGGCATGTAATGCGACAGGTCGATTCCTATAAGGCAGTGCGAACCACAACGAGACCGAGTAATCTATAGTATAACTATACTCAACTCTCCACGTGTCACGCTACCAGTAGAGCTAGAGAAAGAAGCTAGCGCTCGATAACGGTAATTCAAAAATAAAAGAGCGCACTTAAAGGGGCCCCCGCAGTGCCGACAAACTGTAGACGCACCGACGAATGCTAACGAAACTTAACCGCATTGGAGAAAAACGCACGGTCAACGGGATTGGGGCATTCGCCAAGGATGTTGCCGCTTTGAAAAACCACAAACCGCCGAAGCAGGTGCTCGACGTAGCCAGAAGGCGCAACGACGTCATCTTTTCTTATACTTCCTCAACGCAGTTCACCGTATGTTCAATCACTCCGCTTGTATCCGGGACATGCGACTGCGCGGAAAACCCTGGCGTATACCAGTGCGTAAGAGGGCCGTCCCTTCGTTCCAAGACCGTCTGATGCTGCGCTCAGCATATGCTGTACAAGACCGCGCCGAGCTGAGACAGAAAAGCCTTCCATCTACGGATTACGTTCGTACTCCGCGCGTCCGTATACAATATGCTATAAAATTTCAGTCGTGCGCGGAACGCCTCGTATACCACGGACTATACGAGTGCGTCCATCCATCCGGCCAGTGCGTTTCTTTTTTTTTTTTCGCTCCCGCGGGGGCTTTTCGGTCAACGACAGCAATGTCCAGTAACGCGAACGCGCGCCCACTCACTCGTATGGGAAAACAGCTATAGCCGAGTAGATTGTGAACAACAATGCGCCGTTTCCCTAAAGCGGAAAGGAGAAGACGCAATTTTTTTTTTTTATCCTTCGGGTGCGAGCACAAATCCTCGTTCCTCGCGCTCAACGGCCCTTAGGCGAATGGAACGACGACTTCTGTCGCGAGACCTCTCCATCCGGAACAAAAAGAACGCGAAAAACAAACAAACAAACAAACAATGACGCGGGCAGCACAGCCAACTGAACACGTTTCCATACAGAACCACGCGGAATAACTTCGTTCCTTACTATACTGTTCCTTCCATCTTTATTTCCGCTCTTACTTCCTTCGCATCCTCCTCCCTTCAAAGTGCTCACGCTTTTGCTGAAGGACGAGAACAAAACGATCAAAGGGAGAAAAAACAGAACGGATTGCCATAAACGTAGAGAGCACTGTCCCCTTCAAAGTTCCGGAAAACGCGTTCTCGCAGCTCGCGGAGTTCTTTCAAGCCTCTCGCCGAGAGCCCGTCGGAGAAATAAATTAGTTTTTACTTGTTGAGGACCTATAAGGGCGTCGCGGCGGGCGGGGCGGTTCCCGACGGACCATTTTCGGGATGATAAATAGCCGGTCTCCCGCCGCAGGGCAGAAGGCTAAGGGAACGTATACTATACGTAAAGTGTGTTGGGGACGCTGTCAGACCTTTAACTTTTCCAGGCCCTCCGGTATACGTAGACTTTTTCTTTCTCTTTTTTGCCGTCCTTGTACAAAATGACTAGCAAGCAACAAGGCGAAGTGTTCTACCTCGCTAGACAAGCAAGCACAAGTGTGCTGTCGGGTAGTTTAATGTTTTTTTAAATGTGTAGCGAATTCCTGCGCGCATGTTCTGTATTCACAACTGAACAAAACGCCATAGTAGAATTTCGTTGATACATTTCCTTAAGAAATAAAAAACGCGTAATCCGGGTAAACGTATTATCCAATATCCCTTGCGGCAGCGCTATACCGATCAGACAGAGATCTTGTCTTACACAAACATTTATTTAAAGTGAGGACAGAAATAATAATAATAATAATAATATTTGGGGTTTTACGTGCCAAAACCACTTTCTGATTATGAGGCACGCCGTAGTGGAGGACTCCGGAAATTTTGACCACCTGGGGTTCTTTAACGTGCACCTAAATCTAAGCACACGGGTGTTTTCGCATTTCGCCCCCATCGAAATGCGGCCGCCGTGGCCGGGATTCGATCCCGCGACCTCGTGCTCAGCAGCCCAACACCATAGCCAAGTGAGGACAGAAAGTCAAGGAACCTATAAAAACCCGCTAAATAAAGTTGGCTATCGGTGCTTGACGGCTAGACTGAAGTTTAAACCTCTACATGGAGCTTGCCCTTTCCATCAGACACCTGCGCCGAATGTTCGCTAATAACAGCCTCTTTTCGAGCACTCGAAGCTCTATTTCAGTTCCCGCGCAGCCGTGTATATCGAAGTAACCGCGCAAGGTTTCTTTGTTCACGACATCGGAGGTCAGCGTAACCGCCGTCAACGGATGAGGCATTTACAGGCCGTATACCGTTCGGGAAGGGAAGCGTATGCCAAGCAGCTACGCACCGAGGAGGTTCTGTTAAACACGTACTTAACGAAACAGAGGTCAAGCGAGGGCAGCTGTGAAGGCCGAGTTATATAAATCGTATTTCAGAGGCGGCAGCGCTAACGGAGTGAAGGCGCGACGCAGCCACCCATATCTTTTTTTTTCTTTTGCAAACAGCCAACACGTTCGTGCGTTCTTTCGCTCACAAAGACAAACGAGCTATAGTCGGGGCGTTGCGTCAGAACGCATAGCGGATTCAGCGCAAACGGACAAGGAACTATATATCTTTCATGCTCCTTCAAGACGAAGGGTCAACACGAAGAAGACGACGTGATACACACGCGAATCCAGATGGCGCCTCCTCTGTAGTAAATAAAGCGAGATGTAAGAAGAAAGAAGAAACATGTGCTTACTGCGGTAAAGCTAGGGAAACGACGGAGCATGTCTTATTAGAATGTGAAGACGTCTACCCAGCGGTCGATTTAGGCACCACTGGCCTCCCTGAAGCCCTTGTGTTCAGCGGGAGCAGTGGTAAAGCAAACATGTCCGCAATAGGCATTAGTAAGAGGCGATTGGAGGATTGGTGGAAGAAAAGTAGGGAAACGACAAAAGACGGAGACGTACAAAAGCACAGTTTCGCAGTAGGGGATCAGAAAACTTGGGCATGGTAGTTCATAGCGTTCTTTTTTTTTCTTTTTTCATTGTTTAACCTAGGTAGGACATTAGGCAGTATAATAGCAAGAGCCTGGTGGCGCAACCCACCGCCCCGTTCCAAAGGGGACGCTCATAACACCCATCCATCCATCCATCCATCCATCCATCCATCCATCCATGCATATATTAGCACTGTACCCTCCCCGTCTGTGCACACTCGACAAAGAGTGTAAGCTCCCATCGCTTTATTTTCCCGCCCAACCCGGTTTTCCTATGTTGATAAGATAAAAGCAGGAACGAAAAAAAAAACTGATCGCACCACACTCGATGCGATCTTCACGGGCTACAGCACTTGAAAGAGACAGCGCGGTTGCGCGGTACATTCGATTCCCGCCTTCGCTTTCATGAGCCGCACGAAGAAGACACAAATACAGAATGAAGCACCGCTAAAAAGGGCGAGAGAGAGACAGAGAGAGAGAGGGGGGGTATGTGCAGAGTAATATGCATAGGGGGTTCAGCAGTGAATGAAGTTGCCGCCGCGGAAGTGACGATGCAGGCTATCTATTATTACGCCGATGGGACAAGAGATAAGCAAACAGGCGGTGACAAAAGCTGCTGCTGCTGCTGCTGCCGCCGCCGCATTCCTTCGGGAACAGTGCGGCACGCGACGTCCTTTTGAGGCTCCCTTTATTCTCCGTTTAATGAAATGAGCGTGACAAAGGAGATGCTCTCCAGCTCATTAAACAACACTTCTGAAAAAAAAATCATGAATGCAAGTCACAAGCTACAGTATCTGGATAGAAGATGAACAAAAAGAACGAAGAAAGCAAATGTATCTTTTTTTTTCTTCTTCATTATCGCCCACTGAGCCTTCTCGACGTGTGTCCGGGCAGAGGAATTTCGCAACAAAGACAGGCTCTCAGAACGCCACGAGACCCGCCCCCGCACGTCGAGATATTGTGCACAACCCATCGATCTTGCCTGTGTGTGTGTGTGTGTGTGTGTGTGTGTGTGTGTGTGTGTGTGTGTGTGTGCGTGTGTGTATGCGTGTGTGTGTGTGTGTGTGTGTGTGTGTGTGTGTGTGTGTGCGTGTGTGTATGTATGCGTGTGTGTGTGTGTGTGTGTGTGTGTGTGTGTGTGTGTGTGTGTGTGTGTGTGTGTGTGTGTGTGTGTGTGTGTGTGTGTGTGTGTTTCGTTTCATTTTCTCACTAGATCGAAAAGGAACAACGCGAATGGCGCAGCGATTGATGACGTCGAACGAGAAAGAAACGCACAAACGCAAAGAACAGAGAAAAATAAAACAAGAGAGAGAGGGAGAAAATGAGAGTGCCACGGTGTCCAGCCAATCGCCCGACGCCTGCAGCCGTTTTGTCCGAGCACGCGAACACTGAAAGCGCGTGAACGCAGGCCTCTCGCTTTGACGGAGAGGCCGAGCTGTGCGCGCCGGTGAAATTGATCGCTCACGGTTGTTGTTGCTCAACAGCTCGACCGAAGAGCTCAAAAGAGCGCAAATGTAGCTCCCCTCCCCCGCCCCCCTCTCACTTTTGTATATTTTGTATCGAAGTCAGTGTAGTAGTACACACGTTAGTTCAGAGAACAAGAGAGATGGGCGAAGGCGATTGAATGAGGGAGGGCTGTCGAATGCAGAGAGAAACAAAAAAAAAAAACAAGAAAGCTTAGGAGATATTCATGAAATCCTTGCTTTTCGGCAAACGAAGCACGGCGAGCGCTTTATACAAGGTATAGAGACGCATTTCTATGAAAAGGTTAACGCGGCGGCATCCCGCTCCCCCATCTCCGTCCCAGTTGTTGCGCAGTTATGTGGAATGCTTGTTAGGAAGAGTTATCGCAGTCACATTTATTTTTGCTTTTGTGCTGAACTTACCGTTAGAGAGAAAGAGAGTGAGAAACGGCGGGCCTACACAAAAGCATTGTTTGTCAAAGGATTTCAAGAAGAGAGAGAGAGACAGAAAAGAAGAAGAAAACTTCGGAGTTAGCGTTTCAACGAGACGGAAAGCTCATACAGGTGAAAGGCTTTTTTCGCCGCTATTTTTTTCTCTTTCGCTCTGTCTGCTTGGCTAACGGTGGCTTGTCGCACAGACCGAAGTGAAACAAAAAGAAAAGCGTGTTGTGTAAACAGAACGAAACTGCATGCAAAGAGAGGCCGGTGAGAGAGAAATAAGACCAAATAAAAATTATCGTAAAAGGCTAAAAAAAAGTTTGTACGATTGTTCGATGATGACATCGAACGAAGAATAATAAAAAAAAAAACGCCCGACAAGTATGGTGAAATCTACGAAAGGCATTAGCATACGCAACCACTGAACGGAACTGTATACTGATGTGTACTGCTGTACACTGAACTGTATACACCTACGATTCGGCCAGCTGCACAGTTAGCTTACGGATCCGCCGCGGTTGCTCAGTGGCTATGGTGTTGGGCTGCTGAGCACGAGATCACGGGATCGAATCCCGGCTACGGCGGCCGCATTTCGATGAGGGCGAAATGCGAGAACACCAGTGTACTTAGATTTAGGCGCACGTTAAAGAACCCCAGGTGGTCGAAATTTCCGGAGCCCTCCATTACGGCGTGCCTCATAATCAGAAAGTGGTTTTGGCACGTAAAACCCCGCAATTTAAATTAATTTAACAGTTAGCTCACGGAGGACACAATTCTGGGGTTTTACGTGCTAAAAAAAGAAAGGAACACGCATGTCTGATGAGGTACATTGTAGCGTGGGAACTCCCGATTCATTTTGACGACCTTATAGATACGTGCAGCTAAATCTAAGTGAACGAGCGCTTTTCTTGGATTTCACCCCCAATCGAAATGAGCCCGGCGCCCCCCGGATAGAACCCGCCACCTCGAATTTTGCTGCGCAACGTCACAGCCACTGGGCAACAGCGGCGAGTCTATGACTTCATTCTTTAGTAAAATCGGACCTCTCAAAATTTCGCGGGGGAAGAAAAGAGCGCGTTTCTGTCGCAATAATCATCTCCTAAAGGCGGCCATTACTCGCAACAACAGATCGCAGAGTAACGTTTAGCTACACTTTATCTGACGAGTCGTTCGCAGCGCTGCCGTAACGATGCAGGAGGCGTACGCAGGCAATATCCTTGCGCAGCGGAACGTAGTTCCGGGCCGTAACTGTCGCCTTATTAATGGCATTGGGGTGCTTTATTTATTCCTTTTTTCTTGCTTAGTACGTGATACGGTACAGCGACACGTGACGCGTTGGGACCTTCGCACACGAACGTCGTATACTGCGAATCATTACCGTGGCGGTGAGCAGAAGACGTGGCACGGATGAACACATCTCGAGGTGGAGTGTGCATTTCCCATTGGCCAAGGAGTCCTGCAGCTTCCACAGTGCCCCAAACGACTTGTGAGATGGAGTATGATTAACAAAGCTTCGCTGATTAACTTTATAGTTGTACACTTTAGGACATATTTCCCGATTTTGGAATTAAAGCCGACCAATAACGGGGTCATACGGATTTAGAAGACATCATGTAAGTGATTAGCGCCAACTTAAAAAAAGAAACATGCGCTCGAAATCTGCGGTGAAATGCATTAATGTTTCGGTCACCACTGGGAAAGTTTCTTGGAAACAGTAATAGGCAAGGAAACTGCTTCAAAGTTGATTTTCCTCAGTAGTTGCAGATTTACACTATTGGGCATGTATTGCGTAAAGGCTGTACAAGCATCTTGCTACCGTGCATGCATGCATACTGCTGGTGTTGCGCTGCTATACAGCCATGAGGTCGTGGATCGAATCCCGGCCGCTGCGGCCGCATTTCGATGCGGGCGAAATGCAAAAACTCCGTGTCCCGAGCATATAAGGGGCACGTTAAAGATCCCCTATAGCGGTCAAAATTAATCCGGAATCCCCCACTACGGCGTGCCTCATAATTAGATCGTGGTATTGGCACGTAAAAAGCCGAGAATTCAATTCAAATCAAATTCACACTGACTGCACAGGCACGGGATCCGAATCTGTGTTCGCGTCACACATTCGCGCGAGACCACGGACGAGAGCCCCCCCGCCCCTTCCCCCCCGAAAAGAACGGCACCCTTTCCTGCGACGTCGCGAAAGTGTGCCCTGGCTGCTTCTATATTGTCTCTTTTTGCAAGCCCGACCGCCTGCTACAGGAAATTGAAGGCTAACGTTGTTCGATAATCCCCTAGAATACTTCCTCTACTTTTACTCTTTTTACTACAGTGGCATATATCTCTTACAAGCTCAGTATATAGACGGGTGAGGAATTAACTTCCAGCCTGCGGTGACTACAATCACGGAGGAGACAACTTCCATCTGCGTGGAAGGCTTGCCAGCAATTAGCCCGACACCGTGCCGGGGAAAAAATGTATGAATATACGCAAAACAAGATAGAAGGAACGACGAGTCGTACCAAATTACCCGGGCTGGTCTCGGTCACCGGTGGCAGT